>NW_023330402.1:71633-210383 GCF_011100685.1 Canis lupus familiaris
AAAACCTCGAGATTGTAATACCATTGCCTGAGCTTCCTCCAAATCTTTCACCTGAGCTCAGAGCCCAGGGTCCAGCAGTTTTCAAAGTGGCGTCCCCGCGGGGAATTCGAAGTCCCCAGATATTCTGTAATTACCCACTGTCCCCTTAGGGCCCTAGGAAATGCTCACACTGCAGCCCAAGCCATGGAGGTGCAGACCTCCCTCCTTGGGCACCTGCACAGTGTCAAAGCCTCCTGGAAGCTTAGGAAATGAGTCTGGTTGCCAACGTCGCCTGCCTGCTCTCAAGGGTTCCTTGCACGATGCCCCGTGGTGATGTCCCTGGACAGCATGAAGCCAAGAGGGTGGACTTCCTGAGGTGTGGGTGGAGCGCACTGCAGAAACTCTCCCGTGGGAGCTGCGAGCAGCAATCATGCAGGGAGCTGCGAGGATGCTAATGAATGTCCTCATGAGACCACTTCAGTCACTATGAGCGTGGGCATTGTGTGTGTCTCTGTGACCAGAGATAGGGAAATAGCAATTGGCTTCTCCTCAGAATTGAAAGAGTGTCAGTGACTGTGCACACACCTTGCAGCAGCTGAAGGAAGACAACCATAAGCACTGCCACAGACCCAAATTCCATCTGCAGGAAAAGATACCTTTAAAAAGGGAAGATAGAATAAACATATATTCAGGGCAAAGAAAATTGAAAGTATTTTTCTCTAGGAGAGATTCCTACAGTAACTATAAAGGAAATTCTTCAGGCTGAAGGGAAATACCAGAAGGAAATGTGGTTTTCAAGGAAAATGCAAAACATCAGAAAGATAAATATCAGTGTAAGTACTTAAAAAAATACATTGTCTTTTAATTTATTGAAATTGATGTGACTTCTTAAGCAAAATCTGTAACATTGCCTTGTGGGTTTATAACTGTATGTGGATGTGATACATACAAAAAAATATAGCAGAAAGACTATGAGAATAGGAAGAAATAGGTCTACCTATATGATTACAAGCCTTCCAAATTTTAAGGAGAATGGATTAACATCAACCCTAAGTTGGATGTGTATTGATAATACCAGTGAAGCCATTAATTATAATACATATATTATAATGCAAATTTTGACAAAAATATCCCAGTAATCGGAAGAAGATAAGAGAGAGAGAACAGAGGGACAAAATCAAGGAGAACAAAGACGTCAAAAATACTCAATTGATAGACCAATATCCTACTAATCTATCATTAATTACATAAAAAGGTTAAGGGATGAATATTCTCCTTAAACAACAGAGGTAATCCTATGGATTAAATAGGAAGACAAAGCTACATGTTATCCATAAAGGAATTTTCTCTCCAAACATTTTTTTTCCTTTGAGATAATTATAGACTCACAATAAGTTCCAAAAATGGTACAGAGAGGTCTTAGGCACCCATCACCCAGCCTACTGCAATGGGGACATTGTCCATAATTGTGAATTGTCAAAGCTAGGAAATAAAGTGGCAGAGTAACCTCAGATCACAAATTATAAGGAAAGCATTAAATATAAAAAGACAAAGAAGCCTGAAAACACATGAATGGAAAAACATAACTAAGAAAATATCTAGAGTAAGGAGGCTGGAGTGCCAATATTCATTTCAGATAAAAAAGAAAGTTATCAAATGGAGAGTGGGATGCTGCATAACACTTTTACACAATAACTGGATGGATTAAAATGGGGAAACACAGTTCTACAATGAGAGCAGAAGATTCTGATGTCATTCTTTCCAGCAAAGGGTAGAACCAAATTTAACAAACACAGGTTTGATGTAAACAACACTACCACCACGTTGAGTGAATTGGTATTTATGGAATACAACCCAAAATGACTGCAAAACACACATACACACCTTTTTCAAGTACATATGACACATTCATCAACACAGATCACTTGCTGGGCTATAAGACACATATACTTTTGTTGAACTATTGATTTCTCTCTTCAGTGTGTCAGTTCCCACTTCATGTATTTCGTGGCTCTTGTTAGGTTTGTACACGCTTATAATGGTCATGTGTTCTTAAGCGGTTGACGTGTCTACCACTATACAGGGTTCTCTTGTCTCTGGCTCCATCATATTTTTCCATCCTTCTACTTTTGACCTCTTCATTTCATTGAATCCAGCGTGTCCCTTTCACACAGGCACACAGCATATAGTTGGATCTTTAAAAAAAAAATTTAAAAACCATTCTCTTAGACTCTAACTGGAATATTTAATTCATTTGCATTTAATACCATAATTGATGAGGTAGGATTTACATCCACCATTTGCTATTATAGTTTTCTTTTTTATTATTATGCATTTATTTATCTATGGGAGGGTCGGAGAGAGAGAGAGAGAGCTAAAGTGGAGGGTGGGGAGGGACAGTGGGAGAGAGAGAATTCCAATAAGGCTCTGTGTTGGGCTCAGATTCACAATCCTGAGATCATGACCTGAGCCAAAATCAAGAGTCAGAAGCTTAACCAGCTAAGCCACCAGATGCCCCTGCTATTTATTTCCTAAATTTCTCCTCCACCCACCTTTCCTGCATTACTGACTTCTTTTGTGTTAAACAGATATTTCCTGAGGTACCATTTGAATTTCCTTGTCAAATATCAGTGACTCTTGATCCTGTCATATTTTCTATACTCTCACATCTATTCAGTGAATCTTTTTCAGGTATTTTAACTTTCAATATCAATATTTCTTTCTATTTTCTGTTCTCTACTGATAATTCCCTTGTTTAATTAATTATGGCACTATGTATGTTTATGTCGTAAATGAATTTGCAATTAATTTTAAACAACTAGATTCCAATGGTGAACAAAGCATTATTCTGTATAGCTTGGTTTTCTCCTCTTTCTTTTGTGCTGTTAGACAGAAGTAGGAGTTTTGAAGTACGAGAGACACTTTGGGTGGCCCTGAAGGAGAAAGCTGCCATTTTATGGAAAGAGCCACAGGTCAGGGAATGCCAGGCAGCTTCTGTGTGCTCAGCATAATACCTGGCCGACATCCTCCAAGAAGACAGCAACCCACTGCAGCCCAACAACCACAGGTGACACAATTTTTCCCAACAGCCCCAGGGGGATGCAAGGGGATCTCTTGCCTCAGATTAGATCAAAGTCCCAGCTGACCCCATGCTGTCAGTCTCCTGAAACCCTGAGCACGGGGTCCAGATACACCATGCCTGGACTTTGGACCCACAGACCTGCGAGAGAGGGTGTGCTGCTTTAAGCAGGTAACTTTTGTGGTACTTTGTGACACACTGAAATAAATGAGTCCAGCAGTCTTCCAAGGTAGATCTCTTTGGGGGAGCACATTTATGTGTTCTTGCAAGGTTTCTGTTGGTTCGTGGCATTGCACAGTTTTGTGAATGGTTGATGTTCTTTCTAGTTGATCTTATGAATTTCCCTCCACCCAAGCAATGTATCCAAAAATGACTTACTACTGAGTCCCTTTGATTGAGCAGGTCACATTATTTGGGAATACTCCCTTTAGGATGGTTTCAGCTCAGTGATCTTTTTTTTTAAATTTTTATTTATTCAATCATGAGAGACAGAGAGAGAGAGAGGCAGAGAAACAGGCAGAGGGAGAAGTAGGCTCCATCCAGGGAGCCCGACGTGGGACTCAGTCCCGTATTTCCAGGATCATGCCCTGGGCCAAAGGCTGAACCAAACCGCTGAGCCACCCGGGCCACCCAGCCCAGTGATCTTGTGTGGTATTCACTTGGTCCATGGGAGCCATGCCCCTTTTGCCCTACCTAATATCATAAGTGTAGTGACCCCATGGCTGATCTTTCTGTCCTGCCACCGTGGACAACTCCAGCCAGAGTTCTTCACCTGTCAACACGTTCAGGTATAGAACCACAGTGCGGCATGTTGAATTTCCCAAGTAGCCTCTTGAAGCTCACCTCAATCCTGAGTGGGTTGTGTGGATTGTGTATAAAAGTGCTGTCTTCCTCACCCGTCCCCCTTGAGAGCCACAGTGAGGTCCCAATCCCAGCTCACTAACACATTTTCCAAGGAAATTTGTCCTCTGCCTTCTCTAGCTTTCTTTTATACTCTCAAGGCATAGACACAAGGTTAAGTGTCTCAGAGCACATTTTGTGGTCAACTTCTTTGCTTTTCCTATCCCTGGGGTTCAGTACTTCAATTGGGAATATGAAAGAAGATGATTCTTAACGTTTTGTCCTCTGCCATTTGGGAATTCAGCACAAACTGATCAATCTTGTTCTACAGACACTGCCATTCCCTTTCCGTTATTGTGAGGGGGTTTTGAAATGGACCCCGCATCAAGAAAGGACAATACAGAGGAGGGGCAAGGTGACGGGAGAGGAGGGTCTCCAAATCACCTGTCTCCACCAAATTACCTAGAAAACCTTCAATTTATCCTGAAAATCTATGAATTCGGCCTGAGAATTAAAAAGAGAACACCTGGAATGCTACAGTGAGAAGAGTTTGTGCTTCTATCAAGGTAGGAAGACGGGGAAAAAGAAATAAAGAAACAAAGGCCTCCAAGGGGGAGGGGCCCCGCGAGGAGCCGGGCTGAGGCCGGGGCGAGTGTCCCCAGGACAGGAGAGCCCCGTCCCGGAGGAGCAGGAGCTGCACCAACCTTCCTGGGCGGAAAGGGGCTCGCAGGGAGGTGGGGCAGGACCCAGGAGGGCGGGGATGCCCTCGGGCTCCCGGGGACACTAACAGACACCTGCGCCCCGGGATAGTGCGCCGAGCTCCCTAAGGGCTGCAGCACGCACGGGGGGACCCGGAGCAGCTCGGGGGGGGGGTCGGGGGCGGCTCCGCAGAGGGGGCTGCGTGGCCCCGGGAGCGTGAATCCAACAGCGCAGGCTCCGGAGCACAGGGCGCCGGGACACAGCCCAGGATCCGGCCTCCCCCCGGGACAGACAGAGGCCGGGAGGGCCCAGGACAGCGAGGACGCTCCTGCCCCGAGCTGAGCAGATCAGTGGCCCTGCCCGGAGCCTCCAGGCCCTGCAGACGCAGAGCTCCGGAGTTCCTGCGGGGGCTGAATCCAGGTTTCCAGAGCTGACCCCGCCACTGGGGTTGTTGTTCCTGGGACCTCACGGGGTAAACAACCCCCACTGAGCCCTGCACCAGGCAGGGGCACAGCAGCTCCCCCAACTGCTAACACCTGAAAATCAGCACAGCAGGCCCCTCCCCCAGAAGACCAGCTAGACTGACTGACAACTTCCAGGGGAAGCCAAGGGACTTAAAGTACACAGAATCAGAAGATACTCCCCCGTGGTTCTTTTTTTTGTTTTGTTTTGCTTTTTGATTTGTTTCCTTCCCCCACCCCCCTTTTTTCTCCTTTCTTTCTTTTTCTTTCTCTTTTTCTTCTTTTTTTTTTCGTTTTTTTTCTTCCTTTTTTTCTCTTTCTCTTTTCTTTCCTTCTTTCTCTCCTCTCTTTTTCTCCTTTTCCCAATACAACTTGCTTTTGGCCACTCTGCACTGAGCAAAATGACTAGAAGGAAAACCTCACCTCAAAAGAAAGAATCAGAAACAGTCCTCTCTCCCACAGAGTTACAAAATCTGGATTACAATTCAATGTCAGAAAGCCAATTCAGAAGCACTATTATACAGCTACTGGTGGCTCTAGAAAAAAGCATAAAGGACTCAAGAGACTTCATGACTGCAGAATTTAGAGCCAATCAGGCAGAAATTAAAAATCAATTGAATGAGATGCAATCCAAACTAGAAGTCCTAACGACGAGGGTTAACGAGGTGGAAGAATGAGTGAGTGACATAGAAGACAAGTTGATAGCAAAGAGGGAAACTGAGGAAAAAAGACACAAACAATTAAAAGACCATGAAGATAGATTAAGGGAAATAAACGACAGCCTGAGGAAGAAAAACCTACGTTTAATTGGTGTTCCCAAGGGTGCCGAAAGGGCCAGAGGGCCAGAATATGTATTTGAACAAATTCTAGCTGAAAACTTTCCTAATCTGGGAAGGGAAGCAGGCATTCAGATCCAGGAAATAGAGAGATCCCCCCTAAAATCAATAAAAACCGTTCAACACCTCGACATTTAATAGTGAAGCTTGCAAATTCCAAAGATAAAGAGAAGATCCTTAAAGCAGCAAGAGACAAGAAATCCCTGACTTTTATGGGGAGGAGTATTAGGGTAACAGCAGACCTCTCCACAGAGACCTGGCAGGCCAGAAAGGGCTGGCAGGATATATTCAGGGTCCTAAATGAGAAGAACATGCAAACAAGAATCCTTTATCCAGCAAGGCTCTCATTCAAAATGGAAGGAGAGATAAAGAGCTTCCAAGACAGGCAGCAACTAAAAGAATATGTGACCTCCAAACCAGCTCTGCAAGAAATTTTAAGGGGGACTCTTAAAATTCCCCTTTAAGAAGAAGTTCAGTGGAACAATCCACAAAAACAAGGACTGAATAGTTATCATGATGACACTAAATTCATATCTCTCAATAGTAACTCTGAATGTGAACGGGCTTAATGACCCCATCAAAAGGCACAGGGTTTCAGACTGGATAAAAAAGCAGGACCCATCTATTTGCTGTCTACAAGAGACTCATTTTAGACAGAAGGACACCTACAGCCTGAAAATAAAAGGTTGGAGAACCATTTACCATTCGAATGGTCCTCAAAAGAAAGCAGGGGTAGCCATCCTTATATCAGATAAACTAAAATTTACCCCAAAGACTGTAGTGAGAGATGAAGAGGGACACTATATCATACTTAAAGGATCTATCCAACAAGAGGACTTAACAATCCTCAATATATATGCCCCGAATGTGGGAGCTGCCAAATATATAAATCAATTATTAACCAAAGTGAAGAAATACTTAGATAAAAATACACTTATACTTGGTGACTTCAATCTAGCTCTTTCTATACTCGATAGGTCTTCTAAGCACAACATCTCCAAAGAAACGAGAGCTTTAAATGATACACTGGACCAGATGGATTTCACAGATATCTACAGAACTTTACATCCAAACTCAACTGAATACACATTCTTCTCAAGCGCACATGGAACTTTCTCCAGAATAGACCACATATTGGGTCACAAATCGGGTCTGAACCGATACCAAAAGATTGGGATTGTCCCCTGCATATTCTCAGACCATAATGCCTTGAAATTAGAACTAAATCACAACAAGAAGTTTGGAAGGACCTCAAACACGTGGAGGTTAAGGACCATCCTGCTCAAAGATGAAAGGTCAACCAGGAAATTAAGGAAGAATTAAAAAGATTCATGGAAACTAATGAGAATGAAGATACAACCATCCAAAATCTTTGGGATGCAGCTAAAGCAGTCCTAAGGGGGAAATACATCACAATACAAGCATCCGTTCAAAAACTGGAAAGAACTCAAATACAAAAGCTAACCTTACACATAAAGGAGCTAGAGAAAAAACAGCAAATAGATCCTACACCCAAGAGAAGAAGGGAGTTAATAAAGATTCGAGCAGAACTCAATGAAATCGAGACCAGAAGAACTGTGGAACAGATCAACAGAACCAAGAGTTGGTTCTTTGAAAGAATTAATAAGATAGATAAACCATTAGCCAGTCTTATTAAAAAGAAGAGAGAGAAGACTCAAATTAATAAAATCATGAATGAGAAAGGAGAGATCAGCACCAACACCAAGGAAATACAAACGATTTTAAAAACATATTATGAACAGCTATACGCCAATAAATTAGGCAATCTAGGAGAAATCGACGCATTCCTGGAAAGCCACAAACTACCAAAACTGGAACAGGAAGAAATAGAAAACCTTAACAGGACAATAACCAGGGAGGAAATTGAAGCAGTCATCAAAAACCTCCCAAGACACAAGAGTCCAGGGCCAGATGGCTTCCCAGGGGAATTCTATCAAACGTTTAAAGAAGAAACCATACCTATTCTCCTAAAGCTGTTTGGAAAGATAGAAAGAGATGGAGTACTTCCAAATTCGTTCTATGAGGCCAGCATCACCTTAATTCCAAAACCAGACAAAGACCCCAACAAAAAGGAGAATTACAGACCAATATCCCTAATGAACATGGATGCAAAAATTCTCAACAAGATACTGGCCAATAGGATCCAACAGTACATTAAGAAAATTATTCACCATGACCAAGTAGGATTTATCCCTGGGACACAAGGCTGGTTCAACACCCGTAAAACAATCAATGTGATTCATCATATCAGCAAGAGAAAAACCAAGAACCATATGATCCTCTCATTAGATGCAGAGAAAGCATTTGACAAAATACAGCATCCATTTCTGATCAAAACTCTTCAGAGTGTAGGGATAGAGGGAACATTCCTCGACATCTAAAAAGCCATCTATGAAAAGCCCACAGCAAATATCATTCTCAATGGGGAAGCACTGGGAGCCTTTCCCCTAAGATCAGGAACAAGACAGGGATGTCCACTCTCACCAGTGCTATTCAACATAGTACTGGAAGTCCTAGCCTCAGCAATCAGACAACAAAAAGACATTAAAGGCATTCAAATTCGCAAAGAAGAAGTCAAACTCTCCCTCTTCGCCGATGACATAATACTCTACATAGGAAACCCAAAAGTCTCCACCCCAAGATTGCTAGAACTCATACAGCAATTCGGTAGCGTGGCAGGATACAAAATCAATGCCCAGAAATCAGTGGCATTTCTATACACTAACAATGAGACTGAAGAAAGAGAAATTAAGGAGTCAATCCCATTTACAATTGCACCCAAAAGCATAAAATACCTAGAAATAAACCTAACCAAAGATGTAAAGGATCTATACCCTCAAAACCATAGAACACTTCTGAAAGAAATTGAGGAAGACACAAAGAGATGGAAAAATATTCCATGCTCATGGATTGGCAGAATTAATATTGTGAAAATGTCAATGTTACCCAGGGCAATATACACGTTTAATGCAATCCCTATCAAAATACCATGGCCTTTCTTCAGAGTTAGAACAAATTATTTTAAGATTTGTGTGGAAGCAGAAAAGACACCGAATAGCCAGGGGAATTTTAAAAAAGAAAACCATATCTGGGGGCATCACAATGCCAGATTTCAGGTTGTACTACAAAGCTGTGGTCATCAAGACGGTGTGGTACTGGCACAAAAACAGACACATAGATCAGTGGAACAAAATAGAGAATCCAGAAGTGGACCCAGAACTTTATGGTCAACTAATATTCGATAAAGGAGGAAAGACTATCCATTGGAAGAAAGACAGTCTCTTCAATAAATGGTGCTGGGAAAATTGGACATCCACATGCAGAAGAATGAAAGTAGACCACTCCCTTTCACCATACACAAAGATAAACTCAAAATGGATGAAAGATCTAAATGTGAGACAAG
The DNA here is from genome assembly GCF_011100685.1 of Canis lupus familiaris. NCBI lineage: Eukaryota > Metazoa > Chordata > Mammalia > Carnivora > Canidae > Canis > Canis lupus. The sequence continues at coordinate 80,952 of NW_023330402.1, forward strand.
ATTCCATCAAAATCCTAGAGAAGAACACAGGCAACACCCTTTTTGAACTCGGCCATAGTAACTTCTTGCAAGATACATCCACGAAGGCAAAAAAAAACAAAAGCAAAAATGAACTATTGGGACTTCATCAAGATAAGAAGCTTTTGCACAGCAAAGGATACAGTCAACAAAACTAAAAGACAACCTACAGAATGGGAGAAGATATTTGCAAATGACATATCAGATAAAGGGCTAGTTTCCAAGATCTCTAAAGAACTTATTAAACTCAACACCAAAGAAACAAACAATGCAATCATGAAATGGGCAAAAGTCATGAAGAGAAATCTCACAGAGGAAGACATAGACATGGCCAACACGCATATGAGAAAATGCTCTGCATCACTTGCCATCAGGGAAATACAAATCAAAACCACAATGAGATACCACCTCACACCAGTGAGAATGGGGCAAATTAACAAGGCAGGAAACAACAAATGTTGGAGAGGATGCAGAGAAAAGGGAACCCTCTTACACTGTTGGTGGGAATGTGAACTGGTGCAGCCACTCTGGAAAACTGTGTGGAGGTTCCTCAAACAGTTAAAAATATACCTGCCCTACGACCCAGCAATGCACTGTTGGGGATTTACCCCAAAGATACAAATGCAATGAAACGCCGGGACACCTGCACCCCGATGTTTATAGCAGCAATGGCCACGATAGCCAAACTGTGGAAGGAGCCTTGGTGTCCAACGAATGATGAATGGATAAAGAAGATGTGGTTTATGTATACAATGGAATATTACTCAGCTATTAGAAATGACAAATACCCACCATTTGCTTCAACGTGGATGGAACTGGAGGGTATTATGCTGAATGAAGTAAGTCAATCGGAGAAGGACAAACATTATATGTTCTCATTCATTTGGGGAATATAAATAATAGTGAAAGGGAATATAAGGGAAGGGAGAAGAAATGTGTGGGAAATATCAGAAAGGGAGACAGAACGTAAAGACTGCTAACTCTGGGAAACGAACTAGGGGTGGTAGAAGGTGAGGAGGGTGGGGGGTGGGATTAAATGGGTGACGGCATTGGGGGTTATTCTGTATGTTAGTAAATTGAACACCAATAAAAAATAAATTAAAAAAAAAGAAAAAGCACATGTCACGTGAGCAGCTGTATGGGAGCTCAGATTCCCTGCACAACTTACACAGTGTCCCTACTGGGTATTCACTTCCTTCTGCCATAGTCATTTCTAGGATATCTAGAAGCAGAGTATGTCTTCCTGGGATGGAGGCAGTCTACTTTCTAATTTCAATAACATTCCTTCCCAATGTGTGATTGTTTTCATGTCTCCAAATTAATAGTTTCAGATATATAACAAAAGGTAAAGATGGTGCTGTTTATACTGTAGGCAGGTCAACGATAGGCCACATGCAACGATAGACCACAGCCATGTGGCTGTGGAGTTTCAAGATTTTAGGTGCAAAGATAAAAGAAACCTGAGGCTGATCCATTCTGTAAGAAATATCAATGAATAGTGGGTTTAATTCTGGAATTCAGGGTGATGTGGACAACGAGTTTTTCTTTAGAACAAAGATTAAGCTGAAGAGAGTAAAGGTATTTTGAGATAAATGATTGAAAAAAGTTTTTGGTGACAGATGTTCTCAAGAGAAATAATACAAAGAACTGGCAGTCACTCCCAAAGGGAACTTGTTCTTGGAAAATACAGCTTTGAGGAGGAGAAAGAACACATATTGCTGTCGTATACCTGAGATAATGCCATGCTGAAGAAACACTGAACCTGTTCGTACCCCAGTTAGGACTCAGACCAACAGAAAGGAATTGCACAGCCTTAGATTTCTGCTCAAAGTAAGAGGAAATTTTTAATAGAGTCCAAAGTTGAACTGGGGATATTGTAACAGACTACTGAAGTTCATCAGGCATCTAGCCAATCAACTGACATGGAATACTCATAAGGTGTTTAAATACTTAATTGAGGCAGATAATAAGAATGAGAATGATGATTAAAAAAACAATGATAAGCAGACAATAATAATATTGTACTTTCTCAGGCACAGAGGATGTGCCTGGCTTTGTTTAAGCAGATTATAGAAAGAGAGGGATTGTTAAACCTTCCCAAACAGTTATTTCTCATGTCAAACAATGAGTAATGGGATCTCTGGACAACACGAGGAGACTCAGCAAAAGACATCATTCCTAGGCCCCATATCTCTGTATGATTGCTCAATTTAGAGCTAATGGCAATAAAAATGGGGTCATAGTTTGACGATATTCATGATGTAATATTCATTTTGTCAATTAAAACTTTCAGTTAAACACGGAGATATCATAAAGAGCATCCTACACAAAAATTTTTTTAGACTCCATGGTTTCAGAATAAATATCCTAAAACATGGTGGCATAAGAGATGACACTTTTATTCTCTCAGTGTCCAGGGACGACAAGTGAACATCAAGTATTCAGCAGGGCCCCAGGGCTTGTGCAGCCCAGTCACTGACCAAGGCCTTGCAAAATTTCTCTTGGCCTCTGTTTAGTAAAGAAGACAAATGGACTTAGGTTTTAACCTTTCCTAAGGCTTATTCAAATTCATAAACTGGAAATGGTCATGGTCACAGTAGGAATTAATTGTCTTGTTGAATCAAAAATCTTTCAGCAGAGACTACCAATTCTGTAATCAGAATAAGCCATAATGACACTTCCAAACCACGAGCTAACCCCGTGCCTACCTCCCTGCATCTACAACTGCCAAAACCATAATGTGTAAAAAAGGTGCAAGCCTACGACATACTCCAATTAAGTCAAAAGTATATAAAGAATATTGGTGTAGAATTACCTGAGGAAAAATTAAAATTAGGCATAATAACACTGGATTTAAGATATAGACCTGTCAGGGATCCTTGGGTGGCGCAGCAGTTTGGTGCCTGCCTTTGGCCCAGGGCACGATCCTGGTGACCCGGGATCGAATCCCATGTCGGGCTCCCGGTGCATGGAGCCTGCTTCTCCCTCTGCCTGTGTTTCTGTGCCTCTCTCTCTCTCTTTCATGAATAAATAAAAAAAAAAAAAAAAAAAGATATAGACCTGTCAGAAAGGAGCTTTAAAGGAATGTTTCCCAAAAGCATAAAACCATCCAGAGGATTTCACTTGTTGTAGACCCGAGACACACCTAGACAGACAATGATATTCATTAAGACCTTCATCATCTTTGTATATTGGATTCATAGTAGACAGAGATGAAGGTGTAGAAGCAAAGCATGGACACCATATTCCCAAATAATTGGTTACAGCTACAAACATTCTGGCTGGTGAGGATAAGGTGTTCCTATGTGATACCTGAGCTCTTTTGGGAGAATGATCTTCCCTGTCTTAGAGCACTAATGTCTAACTCTCCTTGGCTCACTTGAGGTTACTCAAAAAGAAAAAGGACACTCATTAAGATTTCCACTGAACATAGAAACACTGAAGAAAGTCTGTTAGACATAGGTAGGGGCAGTTAGGGAGGTTGAGAAAGATCTGAAGGTGCTGTCTGTTGTGGGAGGCAAGATTAGGAGCTGGGCTGACCTGAATGGTCTCCGTCAGGGAGGGACCACACCCAAATCCCGTAATCCAATCAAGCAATTAGAGTGGATTAGAGGACTTTGTGCCTTATCCCAGGGCCCAAAAGCCATGAAAGGTGGAGGCGAGGGTCACTATCTGACATTTGGAAACTGGCACAGTGAGAGGAGCATCCCTTTGCAACCCAAAGCTCCTGGTTGAATGTATCTTGTGGACACTGTTTCTGCAGACATGGAGGCTGCCCACCTCCACCCCTCAGAGGAGCCTCAGTTCAGCGCCTCTCCCAAACCCCAGTTATGCTGGTCAAGGAGAGGCGGTGCTGAAGTCCTCGGAAGACCCTCTGTGCCCGAGAGGGCATCCCCTGCATCAAAGACGCTCTCCTCCCTGACTAACCCGTTGGCTCCCGCATCAGCAGGGCTGCCTCCCACTAAGACGCCTCTGAGTTGGAAGAGCCTTTCCCAGGTGGGAGCCGGGCTTCAGAACATGGGCAACACTTGCTATGTGAATGCGACCCTACAGTGTCTGACCTACACAGAGCCCCTCGCCAGCTACATGCTGTCCCAGCAGCACGGAACCACCTGTAGGAAGCAGACATCCTGCATGCTGTGTACCCTGCAGGCTCACCTGACGCGGGTTCTCTGCCATCCTGGACGTGTGCTCCGGCCCCTGCCACTCCTGCTCGCCGCCTTCCACAGACACAAGCAGGAAGATGCCCATGAGTATCTCATGTTCATTCTGGATGCAATGCAGCAAGCGTGCTTGCCTGAGGACAAGCTCTCAGACCCTGAGCGTCCTCAGGACAGCACCCTCATCCAGCAACTCTTTGGAGGGTACTGGAGGTCTCAAATCCAGTGTCTCCACTGCCAAGGCATTTCGAGCACTCTGGAATCTTACCTGGACATCAGCCTGGACATCGCGCCTGCTCACAGCGTCAGCCAAGCTTTGGAGCAGTTGGTGAAGCCCGAACTGCTGGAAGGTGAAAATGCCTACCATTGTAGTAAGTGTCTGAAGAAGGTGCCTGCGTCCAAGGTGTAGACTTTGCACACTTCCCCGAAGGTCCTCATCCTGGTCTTGAGACGATTCTCAGACTTGACAGGCAACAAAATGACTAAGGAGGTGCAATATCCTGAGCGCCTTGACATGCAACACTGCCTGTCTGAGCAGAGGGCAGGACCCTTGGTTTATGTGCTCTATGCCGTGCTGGTGCACGCTGGGAGGAGTTGCCACAGCGGACATTACTTCTGTTTCATAAAGGCAGGAAATGGCCAGTGGTATAAAATGGATGATGCTAAGGTTAGCGCCTGTGATGTGATTTGTGCGCTGCGCCAACCTGCCTATGTCCTCTTTTATATGCAGAAGACTGATCTGGAGAGAGACCTTGGGAGGGAGTCAGTCGAGGAGGGAGGACTCGCATCTCCCGAGGCAGACCCCACGGTGGTGGGTGAGGCCTCAGGAGAGCCGGCAACGGATCCCTCCGTGAACCATCCTGAGTTGGAGGAGCGGGGGGAAGAGACCTCCAGACAACAAATGACATTAGACCAGTGGAGATGCCTCCAGGAACGCAACCGCCCTAAGCCTGAACTCAATGTCAGGAGAAGAGAAATTGCTCTTCCTGTGAACGCAGTCATCCTTCACCACTCCAAATACAGACCTGAGATGCCGAAGAATCATCCTCAACAGACTGTCGACCTGCTCACCACTGCAGCTGGGATGCTCCCACCTCAGGTGGCCGGGGACGTGGCCAAAGTCCCGCGTGTGCCAGGAAGAGCCAGACCTACCAAGAGGATGAGCAAGAAGGGACAGAGGTCTGGGGAAGGAGTCCAGGGATGTGTCTCCTAACTTTGGTGCACATGGGCACACACACCCATACACACAGCGTCACTCACTCACTCCAAACCCGAACACAGTCCCTACTGGAAATATTTTGTGTTGTGTGAAGTGTGTGTTCTATATGTATGGAAGAACCATCTATCTGGTGTGTTCATGGGATAAGGCCTTCAACTGAAACTTGAGGACACTGATATTTAAACCTGTTTCATTGTCATGATCTTTTATTGGGATAGTGTGGATTTCATATGGGGTCTATCCAGGAACATGCCGGTCCTTCAGCCTTGGGGAGAGTGGGGGCCACTTGCAGTTGAGAGGCAGTGAGCAGTCAGGGTTGACAGTGGATATGATGCAGAGGACCTGGGGTTGAAGTCAGTATGTTTGACCCTCTCGTCATGCTCCCCACTTCCGAATGCTTTTCTTCTATTTATATTGAAAGAATATTTCTCTGAACATAAGAGTGTATTGGGTCTTGCTAGCGATGTGTCTTGGTCATTGCTTGGAAATTGTGAGATGGAAATTAAGTGCTTATTTTCCGGCGATAACTGCATCCAGACCTGATTGAACCACAGTGATTTTATTATGTTCCCTTCACTCTCTCCCACATTAAGACTGAAGAGAAGCAAACTAACAAGGACTCTTATTCCAAAGGGAAATGCCCAGCCTCCCACTGAACATAACTTTTTATGACTATTTTGCTACCGTCTGCTCTTGGCGTCTCTTGACCCAGAAGAAGTGGACTCTGGATTTCAGACCAGTTCAAATTCAAATTTGGACCTGGGTTGATACCTTGGAAAACAGTGCCAAGTTCATGAGTCTAGCAAAAGCGTTTTGAGGTCAGGTTATATGTGTTCTGTGTTATCATTGCATTTCTTACAGAGGAGTTTGACAAGTTCATTGTAGAATGGAAATTATTGCATGACCAGCACACGCCTCTGAGTGTGACCATAGATGTGCAGTTGTAACATCACATCATAATGTTATTTTCACTCTGTATTCAAACTTGGACATGCCACCCTTACTGGAGAGTAAGGGACAATAGGATCTGTGCAGAAGAAATCAGTTTTTTTTGGAGATTTTCATGTACCTAAGACAGATTAGAGATCTAAGGTGTCAGGGTTTCTTTCATGTCTGGGAATTGTGTTTCTTATGGCCAATACAGTTTATTCTGTCGTAAAGAGTGAGGGAGCCTGTGTGCATGTCTTGCCAAGAGTTCCGTAAGAGGACCTGCAGGTATCCCAGTCCTCTGAAGACTGTCATAGGGATTGAGACAGCTCATGGACTCGGGGACTTGTCCTCCACAGCAGAGGACCCTGAGGAGGTGTCTGTGGGAATGAGGATATGTCCCCACCTGGACTGATGTGGTGAACCAGCAATTCCTCCACTGAACTGCATGGAAACGGTCAAGTCACAACGTGCTGGGTGTCCTGCTTTTGTGCCCCTACCCATACACTTCCACCACTACACAGATGCTGCAGTTTTTCTTTAGGTAAATCTATAGGAATGTGAAAGCGTGCTTCCCAATCGGAATGTCAAGTTTGTCTTAGTGAAATCCATTTTCTAACAAATGTAGGGAAATCATCCTGGCAATTGTAAATTGGTTGTAAACAGAAATTAACAAGTTAATCTGAAATTGTTTTATAAATGTCTGAATTTCTGATTTAGAAAAAGATCCCATCCAGAGTTCTGCAAATTACACCATGTTTTCTCCTAGAAGACATTTTCTGTACTTGTTGATATTATTTCTCTGAAATTGTTATGCAGAATATTGCATCTGCTTTATTTGTTTTTGTTCTAAAATGTTATTAGGAAGTGGTGTGGTTTTTTATTCTTAATAAAAAATTCCCACATATGATTTGGTGTGCAGGCTTTTGCTCCCCAGTAGTTCAGAACCTTGAAACAGTTGTTTTATTTCCAGGCTGGCTCCTCACAGAGGCTTCTTTGCCTGTTTCCCCTGAGTGGAATTCCACAGCCACCTCTAGGTCACCTGCAGCTCAAATTTATATCCTCCCCCATGGGAATTTCTCACTCCTACTCACTGGCTCAATATAGGGGAAGCGACAGCAGCCATTTAAGAGGAAATGCAATGGGACATAGGGACATTATTCTTCAGGGTCTCTTCAATTATGAGAGCTCTGACCAGGAAGATGCTTGTATGAGAAATTAAGGGGGAGGGAGTAGATTGAACCAGAAGTACACCATCTCTGTCCAAGGCTAGCAGAGACCCCTAGGAGGGATGACGGGAGATGTTTGGATAGCACACTGTGGGGACGGTGGAGGCTGGGCAGTCAGCAGATGGATTCTCTGGTTAGGTGTCTGGACTTCAATGCTCATCCTGTCCAGGTATCCATTAGTAACTCGAGGGGGGTCTCTCTCTATGAAGATCTATTAGTCATGAGGACAGTCCAAAGAATCTGCAGAGCCTCCCACAGACCAGATTCACGAGTTCTTTTTCTTTTAAAGATTGATTTATTCATTTATTTATGTATGATAGACAGAGAGAGAGAGAGGGGCAGAGACACGGGAGGAGGGAGAAGCAGGCTCCATGCCCAGAGACTGACGTGGGACTCGATCCTGGGTTTCCAGGATCACGCCCTGGGCCAAAGGCAGGTGCCAAACCGCTGAGCCACCCAGGGATCCGCAGATGTGTGAGTTATTTCCTGGAAAAATGGAATTGCCAATCCTGGATGGAGTTCTAGGTGGACCTCATACCTGTTTCCAGGAAACAATGTGTTGAGTCCTGGCTCCATCAACCTGTGGCAAAATGTCAGGCTGGAATTGTTTTCACAATAGAAATCTGGGCTGAAATTGGGTTTTGGGGACAGCCCCAAGGCTAGATTCATGGCAGGATATGGAGGTTTAATCTGGGAGGCCACATCCAATCAATGATCTATGAGCTTGACAAGGATGGTAGGTTCCTGGCTATGGTGGGTTAATGTAAGGAGAAGGATTTACCTGACTCCCCTTCATGAGCTTTTGTGTTGTCCAGCAGGAGAAAACAAAGTCAGGACTTTTCACAGGAGATATCTTAGGGCATGTGTCTCGTGGCAGGTTTGAGCTCAGGCAGGAGACAGGAAACAGCTTCTAGGGAGATTGCCTCCTCCCGTGAGGTGTGCATCATCCCATTACCAGCTGCTCCAACAGAAGACACCACAGATGAACCACATCTTAGCTCTGCCTCTCCACTTCATAGAAATCAAGCACAGTAAAGGCATGGAGATGAGAACAATCCATTCCATGGTGATATTATTAAAAGTGCTCATTTTAATGGGAAAAGAACCCCACCCCTGTGGTGATAAGGGGACATAAAATACATTAGCCTCCTGTTACCAGAGGGCGAGATGAGAAGGTTTCCAAACAGTGTTTTAGTTTCTTTAGAAGAAGCCATTGCATTCACTCTTCTGGCAGTGGACCGAGCTAATCCTGTCTTCAGAGTGTAGGATAGAGGGGCCTTTCCTCAGCATCTTAAAAGCCATTTACAGAAACCCCACAGCAAACATCATTCTCAATGGGGAAACACTGGGAGCCTTTCCCCTAAGATCAGGAACAAGGCAGGGATGGCCAGTCTTACCCCTGCTATTCAACATAAGATACCTAGGAATCAACCTACCCAAAGAGGTAAAGGATCTATACCCTAAAAACTACAGAACACTTTTAAGGAAATGGAGGGAGACACAAAGAGATGGAAAAATATTCCAAGCTCAAGGATTAGAAGAAGTAATATTATGAAAATGTCAAGGGTACCCAGGGCGATTCACACATTTAATGCAATCCCTATCAAAACACTGAGGACTTTCTTTAGAGATTTGGAACAAATCATCTTAAGATTTGTGTGGATGTGGTTTATGTATACAATGGAATATTACTCAGCTATTAGAAATGACAAATACCCACCATTTGCTTCAACGTGGATGGAACTGGAGGGTATTATGCTGAGTGAAGTAAGTCAGTCAGAGAAGGACAAACATTATATGTTCTCATTCATTTGGGGAATATAAATAATAGTGAAAGGGAAAATAAGGGAAGGGAGAAGAAATGTGTGGGAAATATCAGAAAGGGAGACAGAACGTAAAGACTGCTAACTCTGGGAAACGAACTAGGGGTGGTAGAAGGGGAGGAGGGCGGGGGGTGGAAGTGAATGGGTGACGGGCACTGGGTATTCTGTATGTTAGTAAATTGAACACCAATAAAAAAAAAAATAGAAAAAAAAAAAAAAAAGATTTGTGTGGAAATAGAAAAGACCCTGAATAGCCAAGGGAATATTAAAAAGAAAACCATAGCTGTCTTTAAAATTTTTAGTGATACTGTGTGTGATACACGATTTGGAATATATGTGGAATCAATACATTTTGTTGCATTAGGGATTTTTCCATTTGGAGACATCTCAGTAAATCAGTTCCACATGGTGGCTCTAGCATGTTGGGGCTCACATGCCAGCGATCACACAGAAGCAAAGAATTGAAGGACACATGGAACCTGAAGACTCCATAAGCAAGGAAGGGAACTCGGGGAGAGAATGGAATTTGAAGAAATCCCTCACGGAAGAAGAGCATGGAGTGAAGACACTCTGGGTGCAGAGACGAGAGACGGTGGTGGATAAGGAAGAGCCCCGCCGTCAGGAGGGAATCCGATGCTGCCAATTCCTTCCAATGTGGCTGCTTTTGCCCTTGGAGTGTTCTAGATAATGTCTGCTTGAGGGCAACCTCCCAACTCAGTGACATTTTCAAAACTTTTCCAACAATGTGGTTTGGTTTTGTGGTTTTCTGTGCACAGTCTGGATCCCTGGTCAGTGAGAGGCTCCATCTCACTCTCCAACTGGCACAGATCTATCCCCTTACTCTCTACTCAATCTGTCTGATGAATAAATAAAATTTAAAGAAACCCTGATATTTTATCCACAAAATTCAAAGTGTCTTATTATTTTCTAATAACTGTGATTCATGAATGTTATAATTCATTCTGAAAGGAAATAATGGAAACATTAAATGTATGTATATGTGACCAAAGTTTGAAAGAACACGAGAACGCTGCCCAAATCATAAGAATCAGCATAATCACACATTAATTACCTTTCAACAATGTATTAGTCAATCTTGCCCCTAAGAAATATAATTGTTACATAGCACCCATTAGTTAACCTCAAAACCCACATTCATTCAGTGGAGAATGTCTTTCTGAGGTGTCACCCAAGGACCAAAATTGGAGTGGAAGTGATCTGAAATCCTGTGCCCACCTCTTCTTTGTCAGGAGATTGTCACACAGACAGATGACTGTCAAGTGTTCTGGACAGGTTAGAGTTGCTAGGATATGGAGAAATTCCCTGCGGGAGATGGGTCCTTGCCAGGCACCTTCTCTTCAGTCAAAGGTGGGGGTGGATTGTGAAGGGGCTGTGATTCAATCAACATGATCTAAGCAGGCAGGATGCATTTAACTCCTGAAATATAAGCATTTCATTGCCTCTTTGCATTTCCAAATATTATCAAGCACCGGGTTTATGGGTTGACTTCTCAATATATATTTTGTGCCCATAATTTCCTGAAAAGAAGTCTGTCGCCATACAAGGCTGTAGGTCATCGACTTACACGGTAGTTTGTCATTTAGTGTGTAGGTGCCTGGGTTTTCAAATCGGTGCTGGTTGTATATGACCAAACACATTGCTGCCAACACTCCACCCACCCTGGTTTGGACAAATGGTCTTTCAATATAAAGAGAAGATAAGCAATGGGATGAGGGATGCATGAGGACACGGTCAGACATGCTCACACTGACCCCAGGTCCTCAGCATCATTTCCACACTCAAAGCTGGCTGCTCACTGCTTCTAATCCCTTCACCTTCAAGTGGCCTCATTTTTCCCCAAGGCTGAAGGAAGGGAGGATTCACCCAATGTGCATCCAACTCTGCTAACTCCATCTATTACTAATATCCATAACCTATACCTGTTTGTTCAGATAACTCTGTCGTCTTCCATATCTGGATGAGAGTGGATTTTCCTTTGGGAAGATAGGTTTGCGTTTGGTTTGGTTGGGTTTGGTTGTTTTAGGTTTGGTTTGGTTTGGTTTTTTGATGGCAGGGAAGTAAAAGACAAGTGAGGTGACTAGAGGGGGAGAACAGCCCTGCTCAGGACTTCAACTAGCCTTTCTCCCTGGTCTCCCTGTGCACATGGATGGAATCCCCTCCACAGCGCATGAAGTCCTAATTGTGCTGGAGAGCCCAGCATTAAGGCCCTTTGCTCAAGCCTGCCTGCCTCCTCACCCCTCTACCCTATATTCCTGCAAGTCCAAGAATCCTTAGACTACTTTGCTGGTTCCAATCCCAACATGCCCCTGTGAGGATAGACCTTCCTACCTTTGAACCTCTGGGATTTTCATAGGCTTCCAGAAAGTAGGGAATATTTTTATTCATGTATGCATCTCTTGAGGGCCCAGGAAGCTGCATTTTCCTCAGAAGCCATGAGATAGCAATAGGGCGGCATTCATGGGATGAGACAGGGGCCTGAGGCTCAAGGGGCCAGACTCTGATCCGGGTCACATAATGATTGCATGAATGGGAGTTACTTAGGCCCTGGGGGTGGGAGAAGGATCCCACACTGTGGCTTTTCTACTGCCTTTTGACATTTTAAACCCTAGTGTGCTCATAAAGGAGCTCTTCTACCCTCCACCTACAGGCATCTGCACAGAGAAAGGGAACACCCTTAAGCAGATGCTCTGGAGTGAGAAAAGAGCAGTCAGTTGTCTTTCTAAAAAAAAAAAAAAGAAAAAGAAATTCTCTGAATACAAATATGGAAGTGCTTGGTTTGGTTTGTTCTCATTTGGCATGGTGTTGTATTGTTTTGTTTCCATGGGCCCATATCAGAGATATCCCTGAGAAAGAGAGACTGAGAGGGAACGAGAGAGAGAGAGAGAGAGAGAGAGAGACACCGTGGCCTTGGTCTTGTGGTATTTAGACGACTTGTCAACCATTGCCTCCTTAGGAAATCATCAGGAGGGTAAAAAATCTCCTTGCCCAGGTCTCAGAAAGGAGGCATCATGATCCAACATTAAAGTTGGATCCAGAATATGTATAGAGGGAAACCACCCACTTATCCCATTACAGACCAATGTGCGACCCAGGGCCCATACAGTACACAGGGCTCCCTCACAGGGTGCACACGGTCAATGTTCCCTATGCAGTACTTCACGAAGGAGACTGGGTGTGCAGGAGACCCTCAAAGTCTACAGATCCCCCAAAACTATCAAGCTGTTGTCCCGTCTCAGTTAATTAAGGCTGGAGGAATTAAATTAATTATAGAGAGTTTCAGAATTGCTGAGATTTAAAAAAAAAAAAGAACACAAAATCAAAAGAAACACTTGGACGCATTTCATTGGTGCTAACATTTTATTAAGGGAAATAAAACACTACACACAAATCTAAATTAACGCTGAGAATAACTGAAATGCACAGATGAAATATTGCCCACCACAATTCCCACAAGCTACCACCACAGTCTAGAAAAACTAATCTCAGGAGAAAACAATATGTCCATTTGCAGGTCCCACAGTGGGTTCTCGATGCCGAAACCCCAAAGGCACACATGTGTACACCACAGACACATTAACATCTTAGATTCTATTTCCAATGGAGTAACAAGTGCTGATTCAAATTTCCCTCCATTTATTGGAAAACCTATTTGCAGAAGAGAAAATTGACATTCCAGAGGGAAGACTACCCTTTGTCACAGCACACAGATTCCCTAAAGAAAAGTGCAAGGTGTGTTTTGGGGGTTTGGGTGTCTGTGCATAGCCCCAGGGGCATGAGAGGCAGCATGCTGTGGACCCAGGAATTTCCATGCAAAGCAGCTGAGCAAGTGCTGATTCCCCACATGAGTCCAGGAGGGGCCACGTCCTCAGGTCCTCAGTCACCCCGTCAGGATGCAGTGGGGTGGAGGACAATGTCCGAGGCCAGGAGCTGGCTCATTCGCTCTCAGTGTCTTCTGAGGATGAAGACACCTGTAGGTCACCGTGGAGGACACTCCAGGGGCCACAGACACAGGCTCTGTCTGACAGGTGGGGGGCAGGAGGGCCCTGAGCAGGGCCTGGCTTCTCGGGAGGAAGGAATGAGGGAGCTGCGAGGAACCGGGAGCTCCAGCAGCTTCTGTCCAATCTGGTGAAGACCATTCTCAGGGGCTGAGTGGGGGCCCGCGCAGAGTGCAGCCGTGGGGGCTCGGTGCACGGCTGCAGCATCTCCAGGTGAGGTGTGGCAGGTGTGGGCTGGGAGCCCTTGCTTGGCCCTTGCTTGGCAGGTGTCTTCCTGGGCTGCGGGCCTGGCTGTGCATCCACGGGCACGTCTGCTTCCTGGAGGACACAGACTCCCTGAATTCCCCACAGGGCCTCCCTGGATGCTCCTGCTGGTGTGCTGGCTGGGGCTCCAGCACGCTTTCTTTCGGGGTTCAGGGTCCTGTCTAAGGGCATCTGGGCACATTTCTTGCCTGGAGTCTGGAGGGGCATTTGGGAATTGTCTGCAATGCTTTGCTGACTGCGGGACGGGTGTTCTTCTCAGGATATTTGGGTGGTACCTGGGTGTGTCCCAACCCATGGCCCTTGGAGCCATCCTGGGGACCCTTGAGGGAGACACTGCAGGGCCTCTTGGCTCTCTGCTGCACAACCAGGCTGTCAGCCCTGACACAGGGTTGGCGAGCCGGCTGATGGGTGTCAGCGATCGGCACTTCCTGGGCACCAGGAGGTCCACCAGGTGGGCTGAGGCTAACTTAAGGGCTTCTGAGACGAGATGTGGAATGGGACTGGACACTCACGACTGGGTTGTCTTCACGTGGTTCCATCAGCAGGGCATGCTCAGCGATAGAAGTCCTCCTGGTGGTGTAGACGTGCATTGGCATGTGTGGATGCTGTGGGAAAAGAGAACACACGGGACTCCATGAGTTTGGCCCTGGCACCAAGGCAAAATGAACACTCAGGAAAGAAAGAAACAAACCGACAAATGGCCAAGACCTTAGTAACCACCCCCTCCCCCGGAACAGGGAAAGAAAAAGATGGGATCTGTTGACCTAGGAGTAGGGAATCTGGCTGCAGGGCTGTTCCGGAACAAAGGCCTGACAGGATGCTGTTGATGCCCTTGAGACATGGGGGGGACACACAAAGTCCTGCCTCACAGCGATGCTTCCTCCATTGGACCAGCGCTTCCATCCTCTCTGCTCATGAGGAGGTAGGAGTCCTGCTGCTAGAGAGTCATGGTGGGAGCTCCTGAGAGGGGATGGGCAAGGGGTAACGTGTCATGAAAGACAGAGGCCTGATCTCTGAGGATGGTATGTGCTCCAGGAGTGCCCGCCAATGACCTTCACATGCCAACGAGCCACGATTCGCACAAATACAAGGCATAAGGCAACAAAATGGGCACCAAGGAAAAAATGGGTGCTAAGACCATGCTACTCAACTGCCACAGGTCAGCGAGGAAGTGGAGCCCTGCCTCCCCCAGGAAGCCTATGGAGCCCAGGGAGTCCCCAGGGGCACAGCCCGGGAAGCAGCACACACTCACCCTCACATAGTCACAAGATTCCGTGTCTTCCTTCCAGGTGTGCTTCTGCCCCTCCTGGGGTCGCCTGGGGAACCTGTGGAGCAGGGCCTTCCTCTGCTCAGCTTCTTGCCTGCACCAGAAATCAAAGCATGGACAGGAGAAGGAACTCCTTTCCCTGGCTTCCAGCCGGACACCTGCTCTGGGCTTGGGCCAACCTAGTCCTTTCCCTCCTCAGCCACTCTCCGCCCACCTCTGCCCCACCCTGACTACAGTGACCCACCAGGTCATCCAGGCAGTTTGTTTCATGCAGAGCCTATGAGAGAGTCTGCCTTGGCATGTGCCAAGCTCCATATATTCACTGGTGCAGGGACACTGCTCCAGCCACAAACCCCACACCAAATCAGCAGGGACAGCTCCATCACCCAAATGTGGACCCTGTTAGCCTGGGAGCTCCTCTGCCTGCCTTGCCCAGCCTGGCTCTGCCGGCAGCCGCCCTGCACACTGTGCATGCACACGGACTCGGGGTCTGTCGTGTCAGCCCTGGCATTCGGGTCACAAGCCCCATTCCTCACCTTTGTCTCTCTGCCTTCTCCCTCTCAGCCTGGTCCAATAGCCCAGCCTGGTGCCGCTGGTCCCACGGACTCCCCGGCTCCACATTCTCCTTCAGTCTCCTGGAGCCCAAGGCCACGGGAACGAGGGTCATGTCCCAGTGTTTTATGGGGCATCTGGTGCTTGATGCCTTGTGTCCAAAGGCCTCACAGTCCCTGCACTTTACCTGGGGGAGGAAGAGGCAGGGGTCAGTGCATCCACTCAAATGCCAGTGAACCTGCCAGGCACACGAATGGGAGGCCATCCTCATGGAGTGGCACATTGGATGAGGACAGGGGACATCCTATCTGGCTAGTGAGGTGTCAGTATAGTGAAGACCTCTGTATGCTTACTCCCCATCTCGTGGAAGGGAGGAAAGGGGAAGAGGGATTGGAGGTGTCAGTTTGAGGACAGGTGGAAACATCATTAAGACTGGGGACAAACACAAGGCTCGATCTGATCTTATGGTGCCCTGGGGCTGATGCTCAGAGCGTCTGAGTGTCCCAGTGTGTAGCCTGGGGGGATTTCCTGCCCATGTCATGATGGACAACTGAGTTCGGGCCACAATCTTCCGGGAGCCTAGACTGTCTCAAGACTCCTGGCAGAGCTCCTGCTTCAAAACCCATGCCAGCCTCCCCACTCACCCTGGGATCCTCCTCCTCTAGTCTGGGAACTCTAAGGGCCAGTCCTGCTGTCTGTGGCCTCTTGCCTTTCTGGGGTCTCAAGGGACTGTCAGGCCCAAGCTGGGCATGACTGGCTGCCATCAGTCCCACGTTCTGGAGGGACAAGTCAGTCTGCTTCAGGGATGGGTTTCGGGTAGCCTGAGGGAAAAGAAACAAGAGAGTCCTATTCACCTGACCTAGGCGTCCTCCCTGTTCCGTCTTCCCAAGGAGGCCTTAGCGAGCTTCAGGACAGTTCTGCCAGAGAAACACACATTTCCCCCCGTCACTTCTCTTTCCTCCTTCCTGCCTAAGCTCTCCTGGCCTAACCACATCCCCGCTCTGAGGAAGGCCGCCCTTAAGGAAGGACTCTTGTTGACACTATCATTAAGTCTCTCCAAATCCCCTGTGGGAACAAAACCAGGGACGGGACCTCTCCTGATTGAGGTCCAGTGGGATGCACCATGGAGCACGCAAAGGGCAAAAGCGTCAGGAAAGTGGGCTTCCCTCTCTCATATCTGAATGCCCCTTGTGACAGCAGAGGAAGCCATAGTTAAGTCCAAATTCATTGGGAAAACACATTCTCCTCTACTCGATGGGAAGCTGCCCATCTGAACACTTCCATTCCATGTGTTCATGGCAGTGCCCCCAATTAACTGCCATCGAAGGTTTAGGAGGTGAATTTCTTTTCACCTTGGGAACCAGGTGATTCTTCTATTGAAAAAAAGGCCAATTATTTACGGGAGAGAGAGAGTGTGAGTGTGTATGAGGGAGAGTTATCACCTGAGCTGTAGGAAGGACAGAGGGAGATGGAGACACTCAGTTATCAGAAACCCAGTGAGGGCCTGGATCCATCTCCAGAGCCTGAGATCACGACCCGACCCAAGTCAGTCCCTGAAACAATGGAGCTACCCAGGTGCCCTGATCCTGTGTCTTCTCTAGGCCTGCAGGTCCCACTGAGACATTTAGGGGCCTTCTGTCCCTGCTCGTCCACCCCCCCACACACCAATGTGACACCTGAGGCCCCATTCCACTGGCATTGGAACCTCTGGGTGTCCAGGGCATTCATAGTCATGCCTTGGCTCAGTCTCTGTTCTCAGAACATGTTAGACCAGAAACAGTCCTTAACCCGTGGAGGAAGGGCCAATCCCTCCATCATTTCCTCACTGTCCCATTGCTCGGACAGTGAAGGTCAGACCAGTGGCCCGAAAACTCACCTGAAGTGCAGTTGTGGTACTCATGCCCATCAGGAGAGGCTGAGAAAGGTCCTGGACAGACTCCACTGCAGGAGACTGTGTGTCCCATGGGAGAGAGGGATGGTCAGGAATGGCCACTTCCGTTGCTCCCGGACTTTTATACTGCCCCAAAGTCACATCACGTTTCATCCACTTGAAAGACATCCACCTAATCCTCTTAGGTGCTGCAGGGATTGAGCCACTCAGCAGCTTCAACAGGCTAATGATGCCCTCATGAGAGCGATTTCTATGACTCCGTGTGTGTGCCTGTGTGTGTGTGTCTATGTGAATGGAGGTGTGAGTCCATGTGGATTTGGTGGAGATTGGAATTTCTGCAAGTGAAATTATATTGGTACATTTTAGCGTGGGAATTAACGTCAGACTCATGTTTCCTGAACTATTGATATTTTACCAACACTTCTGCTGAATTTAGACCTAATGGTAATAAAAATGGGGTCAAAGTTTGAGGATAATCATGATGTAATATTCATTTTATCAATTAAAACTTTCAGTTAAAAACGGAGATATCATATAGAGCATCCTAAACATGTTTTTTCATTGGACTCCATGGGTACAGAATAAACACCCGAAAACATGGTGGCTTCAGCGATGACACTTTTATTTTCTAAGTGTCCAGGGACGACAAGTGAACATCAAGAATTCAGCAGGGCCCCAGGGCTTGTGAAGCCCAGTCACTGACCAAGGCCTGGCAAAATGTTCCTGTTTCTCTTGGCCTCTGGTCAGTAAAGAAGACACATAGACTTAGGTTTCCACCTTTCCTAAGACTTATACGATTTCCTAAACTTCATTATTCTTCACTATTCTAACCTGCACAAAGATGCCTCCTTTTCCAATGCAAAGGATCATGGTCACAAGTAGGAATGAATTGTCGTGTCGACTCAAAAATGTTTCAGCAGACACTAGCAATTCTGTAGGCGGAAGAAGCCATAACGACACTTTCAAACCACAGGATAACCCAGTGCCCTCCTACCTGCATCTACACCTGCCAAGCCCACAATGTGGAAAAAGGCATAAGCCTACAACATATTCCAACTGAATCAAGAGAATATAAAGGATATTGGGATGGAATTCCCTGAGGAACAGTTAAAATGAGGCAGATAAACACTGGATTGAGGATAGAGACTCTTGTAGGAAAGGGAGTTTCAAAGGAATGTTTCCCAAAATCATTAAACCAGCCAGAGAATTTCTCTTGTGGTGGACCCGGGCCACACCTAGGCAGAAACTGGTATTCATCAAAACCTTCACAATCTTTGTAGATTGGGATCATAGTCCAGAGAGATAGAAGTGTAGAAGCCAAGCAATGGATGCCATATTCCCAAATGATTGGTTACAGCTACAAACATTCTGGCTGGTGAGGAGAACGAGTTCCTATGTGATACCTGCGCTCCTTTGGGAGAGTGATCTTCCCTGTCCTAGAGCACTGACGTCTAACACTCCTTGGCTCGCTTGAGGTTACTGAGGAAGAAAAAGGACATTCATAGAGATATCCATTGAACATAGAAACTGATCAAATTCTGTTCAGAAAGGAGCAGGGGCAGTTAGGGAGGTTGAGAAAGACCTGAAGGTGTTGTCTGATGAGAGAGTCAGGATTAGGACCTGGACTGGCCTGAATGGTCCCTATGAGAAAGAGACCATACCCAAATCCCTTAATCCAATCAAGCGATTATAGCCGATTGGAAGATCTTGCTCTTTATGATATTTCAGTTTTTAACTGAAAGTTAGTTGAGAAAATGGATATAACATCTTGAATAACCTCAACCCTGACCCCATTTTTAATACCATTAGATATTAACTCCCATTCATGCAATCATTATGTGACCCAGGTCAGAGTATGGCCCCTTGAACCTCAAGCCCCTGTCTAATCCCATGAATGCCGCCCTATTGCTATCTCATGGCTTCTGAGGAAAATGCAGCTTCTTGGGCACTCATGGGATGTGTGCAGTAATAGAAATGTTCCCTACTTTCTGGAAGCCTATGAAGATCCCAGAGGTCCAAGAGTGGGAAGGCCTATCATCACGGGGAATGTTGGGATTGGAACTAGCAAAGTAGTCTAAGTATTCTTGGACTTGCAGGAATATAGGGCACAAGGGTGTGGAGGCAGGCAGGCTTGAGCAAAGGGCCTTAATGCTGGGCTCTCTAGCAGAATTGGGACTTCATGTGCAATTGACTGGATTCTGTCCATGTGCACAGAGAGACCAGGGAGAAAGGCTAGCGGAAGAAGGTCTGAGCAGACCTGTGCTCTCCCCTCTAGTCACCTGACATGTCTTTTGCTTCCCTGCCATCCAAAAACCAAACCAAACCAAAGCAAACCCAACCAAACAGGGCCAAACCTATCTTCCCAAAGCAAAATCCACTCTCATCCAGATATGGAAGACGTCAGATTTATCTGAACAAACTGGTATAGGTTATGGATATTAGTAATAGATGTATTTAGCACAGTTGGATGCACATTGGGTGAATCAGCCCCTCCTTCAGCCTTGGGGAAAAATGGGGCCACTTGAAGGTGAAAGGATTAGAAGCAGTGAGAGGCAGCTTTGAAGCTTTGAGTGTGGAAACGATGCTGGGGACCTAGGGTCAGTGTGAGCATGTCTGACCGTGTCCTCATGCATCCCTCATCCCATTGCTTATCTTCTCTTTATATTGAAAGACCATTTGTCCAAACCAGGGTGGGTGGAGTGTTGGCAGCAATGTGTTCGGTCATATACAACCAGCACCGATTTGAAAACCCAGGGCACCTACACAAAGAAATGACAAACTACCGTGTAAGTCGATGACCTGCAGCCTTGTATGGCGACAGACTTCTTTTCAGGAAACTATGGACACAAAATATATATTGAGAAGTCAACCCATAAACCCGGCGTTTGATAATATTTGGAAATGCAAAGAGGCAATGAAATGCTTATATTTCAGGAGTTAAATGCATCCTACCTGATTATATCATGCTGGTTGAATCACAGCCCCTTCACAATCTACCCCCACCTTTGACTGAAGAGCAGGTGCCTGGCAAGGACCCATCTCCCACAGGGAATTGCTCCATATCCCAGCAACTCTAACATGTCCAGAACACTTGACAGTCATCCGTCTGTGTGACAATCTCCTGACAAGGGAGAGGTGGGCACAGGATTTCAAATCACTTCCACTCCAATTTTGGTCCTTGGGTGACACCTCAGAAAGACATTCTCCACTGAATGAATGTGGGTTTTGAGGTTAACTAATGGGTGCTATGTAACAATTATATTTCTTAGGGGCAAGATTGACTAATGCATTGTTGAAAGGTAATTAATGTGTGATTATGCTGATTCCTATGATTTGGGCGGCCGTTCTCAGGTTGTTTTAAACTTTGGTCACATATACATGCATTTAATGTTTCCATTATTTCCTTTCAGAATGAATTATAACATTCACGAATCAGAGTTATTAGAAAAATAATGTAACAGTTTGAATTTAGTAGAGAAAATATCAGGGTTTTTAAAATCTTTATTGATTCATCAGACAGATTGAGATAGAGAGCTAAACGGATAGATCTGTGCCAGTTGGAGAGTGAGACGGAGCCTCACACTGAGCAGGGATCCAGACTGTGCACGGCAGACCCCAAAACCAAACCACATTGTTGGAAAAATCTTGAAAATGTCTCTGAGTTGGGAGGTGGATCGGACACGAGAGAGGAGGTCAGTGTAGCAAAGTGCAAAGGACTCAGTGCTTCCCACACCCTGAAATACTGAGAAACACCGGGCTCCCCGGATCTAATCGACTTGGATGTGGGGACATAGATGCCAAGACATGAACACTTTTCACTGTTTGTTTCTGTTTAAGATTTATTTGTTTATTTGTTTGAGACAGGGAGAGACCAGAGAGAGACCACAGAGTAGCGGGAGAGAGGGGGGCCGACAAAGAGAGGGAGAGAGATTCTCAGGGAGACTCCCCAGTGGCCGTGCTGCTGCATTCGGGGCTCCCTCCCACATTCCTGAGACCCACATGTCTGGCGTTATTTTTCATTTCCAAGTAAGAAGCATGAGACAGCAAGGCCCTCAAGCAGACATTATCTAGGACACTCCAAGGGCAAAAGCAGCCACATTGGAAGGAATTGGCAGCATCGGATTCCCTCCTGACGGCGGGGCTCTTCCTTATCCACCACCGTCTCCCGTCTGTGCACCCAGAGTGTCTTCACTCCATGCTCTTCCTCCGTGAGGGATTTCTTCAAATTCCATTCTCTCCCCGAGTTCCCTTCCTTGCTTATGGAGTCTTCAGGTTCCATGTGTCCTTCAATTCTTTGCTTCTGTGTGATCGCTGGCATGTGAGCCCCAACATGCTAGAGCCACCACGTGGAACTGATTTACTGAGATGTCTCCAAATGGAAAAATCCCTAATGCAACAAAATGTATTGATTCCATATATATTCCAAATCGTGTATCACACACAGTATCACTAAAAATTTTAAAGACAGCTATGGTTTTCTTTTTAATATTCTCCTGGCTATTCAGGGTCTTTTCTATTTCCACACAAATCTTAAGATCATTTGTTCCAAATCTCTAAAGAAAGTCCTCAGTGTTTTGATAGGGATTGCATTAAATGTGTGAATCGCCCTGGGTACCCTTGACATTTTCATAATATTACTTCTTCCAATCCTTGAGCTTGGAATATTTTTCCATCTCTTTGTGTCTCCCTCCATTTCCTTAAAAGTGTTCTGTAGTTTTTAGGGTTAGGATCCTTTACCTCTTTGGGCAGGTTGATTCCTAGGTATCTTATGTTGAATAGCAGGGGTGAGAGTGGCCATCCCTGCCTTGTTCCTGATCTTAGGGGAAAGGCTCCCTGTGTTTCCCCATTGAGAATGATGTTTGCTGAGGGGTTTCCCTAGATGGCTTTTAAGATGCTGAGGAATGTTCCTCTATCCCTACACTCTGAAGACAGGATTAGCTCGGTCCACTGCCAGAAGAGTGAATGCAATGGCTTCTTCTAAAGAAACCAAAACACTGTTTGGAAACCTTCTCATCTCGCCCTCTGGTAACAGGAGGCTAATGTATTTTATGTCCCCTTATCACCACAGGGGTGGGGTTCTTTTCCCATTAAAATGAGCACTTTTAATAATATCACCATGGAATGGATTGTTCTCATCTCCATGCCTTTACTGTGCTTGATTTCTATGAAGTGGAGAGGCAGAGCTAAGATGTGGTCCATCTGTGGTGTCTTCTATTGGAGCAGCTGGTAATGGGATGATGCACACCTCACGGGAGGAGGCAAGCTCCCTAGAAGCTGTTTCCTGTCTCCTGCCTGCGCTGAAACCTGCCACGAGACACATGCCCTAGGATATCTCCTGTGAAAAGTCCTGACTTTGTTTTCTCCTCCAGGACAACACAAAAGCTCAGGATGGGAAGTCAGGGAATCCTCATGCTTACATTCACCCACCATGGCCAGGAACCTACTCTCCTTGTCAAGCTCACAGATCATTGATTGGATGTGGCCTCCCAGATTAAACCTCCATATACTGCCATGGAATCTAGCCTTGGGGCTGTCCCCAAAACCTAGTTTCAGCCCAGATTTCTATTGTGAACACAATTCCAGCCTGACATCTTGCCACAGGTTGATGGAGCCAGGACTCAACACATTGTTTCCTGGAAACAGGTATGAGGTCCACCTAGAACTCCATCCAGGATTGGCAATTCTGGTTTCCCAGGAAAGAACTCATGAATCTGGGGATCTCTGGGTGGCTCAGCGGTTTGGCGCCTGCCTTTGGCCCAGGGCATGATCCTGGAATCCCGGGATCGAGTCCCACGTCAGGCTCCGGGCATGGAGCCTGCTTCTCCCTCCTCCAGTGTCTCTGCCCCCCTCTCTGTCTATCATAAATGAATGAATGAATTAATAAATAAATAAATAAATAAATCTTTTAAAAAAAAGAACTCGTGAATCTGTTCTGTGGGAGGCTCTGCAGATTCTTTGGTCTGTCCTCATGACTAATAGATCTTGATATAGAGAGACACCCCTTGAGTGACTAATGGATACCTGGACAGGATGAGCATTGACGTCCAGACACCTAACCAGAGAATCCATATGCTGACTATCCAGCCTCCACCGTCCCCACAGTGTGCTATCCAACCATCTCCCATCATCCCTCCTCGGGGTCTCTGCTAGCCTTGGACAGAGATGGTGTGCTTCTGGTTCAATCTACTCCCTCCCCCTTAATTTCTCATACAAGCATCTTCCTGGTCAGAGCTCTCATAATTGAAGAGACCCTGAAGAATAATGTCCCTATGTCCCATTGCATTTCCTCTTAAATGGCTGCTGGCGCTTCCCCTATATTGAGCCAGTGAGTAGGAGTGAGAAATTCCCATGGGGGGAGGATATGAATTTGAGCTGCAGGTGACCTAAAGGTGGCTGTGGAATTCCACTCAGGGGAAGCAGGCAAAGAAGCCTCTGTGAGGAGCCAGCCTGGAAATAAAACAACTGTTTCAAGGTTCTGAACTACTGGGGAGAAAAAGCCTGCACACCAAATCATATGTGGGAATTTTTTATTAAGAATAAAAAACCACACAACTTCGTAATAACATTTTAGAGCAAAAACAAACAAAGCAGATGCAATATTCTGCATAACAATTTCAGAGAAATAATATCAACAAGTACAGAAAATGTCTTCTAGGAGAAAACATGGTGTAATTTGCAGAACTCTGAATGGGATCTTTTTCTAAATCAGAAATTCAGACATTTATAAAACAATTTCAGATTAACTTGTTAATTTCTGTTTACAACCAAGTTACAAATTGCCAGGATGATTTCCCTACATTTGTTAGAAAATGGATTTCACTAAGACAAACTTGACATTCCGGATTGGATGCACGCTTTGACAGTCCTATAGATTTACCTAAAGAAAAACTGCAGCATCTGTGTAGTGGGGGGAGTGTATGTGTAGGCGCACAAAAGCAGGACACCCAGCACGTTGTGGACTTGACCGTTTCCATCCAGTTCAGCGGAGGAATTGCTGGTTCACCACAACAGTCCAGGTGGAGACATATCCTCATTCCAACAGACACCTCCTCAGGGTCCTCTGCTGTGGAGGACAAGTCCCCGAGTCCATGAGCTGTCTCATTCCCTATGACAGTCTTCAGAGGATGGGGATACCTGCAGGTCCTCTTAGGGAACTCTTGGCAAGACATGCACACAGGTTTCCTCACTCTTTACGACACAATAAACTGTATTGGTCAAAAGAAACACAATTCCCAGACATGAAAGAAACCCTGACACTTTATATCTCTAATCTGTCTTTGGTACATGAAAATCTACAAAAAAGCTTGATTTCTTCTGCACAGATCCTATCGTCCCTTACTCTCCAGTAAGGGTGGTATTTCCAAGTTTGAATACAGAGTGAAAATAACATTATGATGTGATGTTACAACTGCACATCTACGGTCACACTCAGAGGCGTTTGCCGGTCATGTAATAATTTCCATTCTACAATGAACTTGTCAAACTCTTCTGTAAGAAATGCAATGATAACACAGAACACCTATAACCTGACCTCAAAACGCTTTTGCTAGACTCATGAACTTGGCACTGATTTCCAAGGTATCAAACCAGGTCCAAATTTGAATTTGAACTGGTCTGAAATCCAGAGTCCACTGCTTCTGGGTCAGGAGGTGCCACAGAGCAGATGGTAGCAAGAGTTGTAAAAAGTTATATTCAGTGGGAGGCTGGGCATTTCCTTTTGGAATAAGAGCCCTTGTTAGTTTGCTTCTCTTCAGTCTTAATGTGGGAGAGAGTGAAGGGAACATAATATAATCACTATGGTTATATCAGGCTGGATGCAGTTATTGTCCCAAAAGTAAGCACTTAATTTCCTTCTTACAATTTCCAAGCATTGACCAAGACACATCGCTAGCAAGACCCAATACATACTCATGTGTTCAGACAAATATTCTTTCAATATAAATAGAAGAAAAGCATTGGGAAGTGGGGACCATGACGAGAGGGTCAAACATACTTCAACCCCAGGTCCTCAGCATCATATCCACTCTCAACCCTGACTGCTCACTGCCTCTCACCTGCAAGTGGCCCCCACTCTCCCCAAGGCTGAAGGAGAGGCAGGTTCCTCGATACACCCCATATGAAATCCACACTATCCCAATATAAGATCATGACAAAGACCCAGGTTTAAATATCAGTGTCCTCTAGGTTCAGTTGAAGGCCATACCCCATGAACACACCAGATAGATGGTTCTTCCATACATACAGAACACACACTTCTCACAACACAAAGTATTTCCAGTATGGGTCTGTGTTCGGGTTTGGAGTGAGTGATGCTGTGTGTGTGGTTGTGTGCGCCCATGTGCACCAAAGTTAGGAGACACATCCCTGGACTGCTTCCTCAGACCTCTGTCCCTTCTTGCTCATCCTCTTGGTAGGTCGGGCTCTCCCTGGCACACGTGGGACCTTGGCCACGTCCCCGGCCACCTGAGGTGGGAGCATCCCAGCTGCAGTGGTGAGCAGGTCGACGGTCTGCTGAGGATGATTCTTCGGCATCTCAGGTCTGTATTTGGAGTGGTGAAGGATGACTGCGTTTGCAGGAAGAGCAATTTCTCTTCTCCTGACATTGAGTTCAAGCTTAGGTCGATTGCGTTCCTGGAGGCATCTCCACTGGTCTAATGTCATTTGTTGCCTTGAGGTCTCTTCCCCACACTCCTCCAACTCAAGAAGGTTCACGGAGGGATCCGTTGCCGGCTCTCCTGAGGCCTCACCCACCACCGTGGGGTCTGCCTCGGGAGATGCGAGTCCTCCCTCCTCGACTGACTCCCTCCCAAGGTCTCTCTCCAGATCAGTCTTCTGCATATAAAAGAGGACATAGGCAGGTTGGTGCAGCGCGCAAGTCACATCACAGGCGCTGACCTTAGCATCATCCATTTTATACCACTGGCCATTTCCTGCCTTTACGAAACAGAAGTAATGTCCGCTGTGGCAACTCCTCCCAGCGTGCACCAGCACGGCATAGAGCACATAAACCAAGGGTCCTGCCCTCTGCTCAGACAGGCAGTGTTGCATGTCAAGGCGCTCAGGATATTGCACCTCCTTAGTCATTTTGTTGCCTGTCAAGTCTGAGAATCGTCTCAAGACCAGGATGAGGACCTTCGGGGAAGTGTGCAAAGTCAACACCTTGGACGCAGGCACCTTCTCCAGACACTTACTACAATGGTAGGCATTTTCACCTTCCAGCAGTTCGGGCTTTATCAACTGCTCCAAAGCTTGGCTGACGCTGTGAGCATCCCCGATGTCCAGGCTGATGTCCAGGTAAGGTTCCAGAGTGCTCGAAATGCCTTGGCAGTGGAGACACTGGATTTGAGACCTCCAGTACCCCCCAAAGAGTTGCTGGATGAGGGTGCTGTCCTGAGGACACTCAGGGTCTGAGAGCTTGTCCTCAGGCAAGCACGCTTGCTGCATTGCATCCAGAATGAACATGAGATACTCATGGGCATCTTCCTGCTTGTGTCTGTGGAAGGCGGCGAGCAGGAGTGGCAGGGGCCGGAGCACACGTCCAGGATGGCAGAGAACCCGCGTCAGGTGAGCCTGCAGGGTACACAGCATGCAGGATGTCTGCCTCCTACAGGTGGTCCCGTGCTGCTGGGACAGCATGTAGCTGGCGAGGGGCTCTGTGTAGGTCAGACACTGTAGGGTCGCATTCACATAGCAAGTGTTGCCCATGTTCTGAAGCCCGGCTCCCACCTGGGAAAGGCTCTTCCAACTCAGAGGCGTCTTGGTGGGAGGCAGCCCTGCTGATGCGGGAGCCAACGGGTCAGTCGGGGAGGAGAGAGTCTTTGATGCAGGGGATGTCGTCTCGGGCACAGAGGGTCCTCCGTGGACTTCAGCACCGCCTCTCTTTGACCAGCATGACTGGGGTTTGGGAGAGGCGCTGAACTGAGGCTCCTCTGAGGGGTGGAGGTGGGCAGCCTCCATGTCTGCAGAAACAGTGTCCACAAGATACATTCAACCAGGAGCTTCGGGTCGCAAAGGGATGCTCCTCTCACTGTGCCAGTTTCCAAATGTCAGATAGTGAACCTCACCTCCACCTTTTATGGCTTTTGGGCCCTGGGATAAGGCACAAAGTCCTCTCATCCACTCTAATTGCTAGATTGGATTACAGGATTTGGGTGTGGTCCCTCCCTGACGGAAACCATTCAGGTCAGCCCAGCTCCCATTCTTGCCTCCCACAACAGGCAACTTTCAGATTATTCTCAACCTCCTTAACTGTCCCTGCACCTTTCTCAACAGAATTTGTTCAGAGTTTCTATGTTCAGAGGAAACCTTTTTGAATGTCCTTTCCTTTGAGTAACCCCAAGCGAGCCAAGGAGTGTTAGACGTTAGTGCTCTAGGACAGGGAAGATCACTTTCCCAAAGGAGCTCAGGTATCACATAGGAACTCGTTCTCCTCACCAGCAGAATATTTGTAGCTGAAACCAATTATTTGGGAATATGGCATCCATTGCTTGGCTTCTACACTTCCATCTCTCTGGACTATATTCCAGTCTACAAAGATTGTGAATGTTTTGATGAATACCAGTTTCTGCCTTGGTGTGACCCAGGTCCACCACAACAGGAATTCTCTCACTGGGAAACATTCTTTTGGGAAACATTCCTTTGAAACTCCCTTTCCTACAAGAGTGTATATCTTAAATCCAGTGTTTATATGCCTCATTTTACCTGTCCAAGACCGCGGGACCTTGGACACAAAGCATCAAGCACCAGATGCCCCGTAACACACTGGGACGCAACCCTCCTTCCCCTGGCCTTGGGCTCCAGGAGGCTGAAGGAGAATGTGGAGCCAGGGAGTCAGCAGGACCAGCGGCACCAGGCTGGGCTGTTGAACCAGGCTGAGAGGGAGAAGGCAGGGAGACGAAGGTGAGGAATGGGGCTGGTGACCCGAACACCAAGGCTATATGACAGACCCCGTGTACGTGTTCATGCACAGTGTGCAGGGCGGCTGCGGGCAGAGCCAGGCTGGGCGAGGCAGGCAGAGGAGCTCCCAGACTAACAGGGTCCACATTTGGGTGATGGAGCTGTCCCTGCTGATTTGGTGTGGGGTTTGCGGCTGGAGCAGTGTCCCTGCACCAGTGAATGTATGGAGCTTGGCACATGCCAAGGCAGACCCTTTCAGATTCTGAATGTAAGAAACTGCCTGGACGACCTGTTCAGCTCCCGATAGTTAGGATGAGGGGCAGAGGTGGGTGTAGAGTGGCTGCGGAGGGAAAGGACCAGGTTGGCCCAAGCCCCGAGCAGGTGTCCGGCTGGAAGCCAGGGAATGGAGTTCCTTCTCCTTTCCATGCCTTGATATCTGGTGCAGGCAAGAAGCCGAGCAGAGGAAAGGCCTGCTCCACAGGTTCCCCAGGTGACCCCAGGAGGGGCAGAAGCGCACCTGGAAGGAAGACACGGAATCTTGTGACTATGTGAGGGTGAGTGTGCGCTGCGTCCCGGGCTGTGCCCTTCTGGACTCGCTGGGCTCCATGGGCCTCCTGGGGGAGGCGGGGCTCCACTTCCTCTCTGACCAGTGGCAGTTGAGCAGCGTGGATTTGCACACTTTTTTCCCTTGGTGCCCATGATGTTGCCTTATGCCTGGTATTTGTGCGAACACTGGCTGTTTGACGTGTGAAGGTCATTGGCGGGCACTCCTGGAGCACATACCAACCTCAGAGAAGAACAGGCCGCTGTCCTTTGTGACACATCATCCCACACTGCCCATCCCCACTCAGGAGCTCCCACCATGACTCTCCAGCTGCAGGACTCCTATCGCCTCATGAGCAGAGAGGATGGAAGCGCTGGTCCAATGGAGGAAGCATCGCTGTGAGGCAGGACTTTGCGTGTCCCCCCCATGTCTCAAGGGCATCAACAGCATCCTGTCAGGCCTTGTTTGGACGAGTCCTGGAGCCAGATTCCCTACTCCTAGGTCAACAGATCCCAACTCTTTCTTTCCCTGTTCCGGGGGAGGGGGTGGTTACTAAGGTCGTGGGCATTTGTTGGTTTCTTTCTTTCTTTCCTAAGTGTTCATTTTGCTTTGGTGCCGGGGCCAAACTCATGGAGTCCCGTGTGTTCTCTTTTCCCACAGCGTCCACACATGCCGATGCTCGTCTACACCACCAGGAGGCCTTCTATCCCTGACCCTGCCCTGCCGATGGAACCATGTACTCAGCCCCCTGACATAAGACTCCGGTCCCATTCCACCTCTCGTCTTAGAAGCCCTCAAGTTAGCCACAGCCCACTTGGTGGACCTCCTGGTGCCCAGGATGTGCCGATGGCTGACACCCCTCAGCCGGGTCGCCAACCCTTTGTCAGGGCTGATAGCTTGGTTGTGCAGCAGAGAGCCAAGAGGCCCTGCAGAGTCTCCCTCGAGGGTCCCCAGGCTGGCTCCCAGGACCATGGGCTGGGACACACCCAGGCACCACCCAAGTATCATGAGGAGAACACCCGTCCCACTGTCAGCAACGCATTGGCAAATAATTCCCAAATGCCCCTCCAGACTCCAGGCAAGAAATGTGTCCAGATGCCCCTAGACAGGTCCCAGAACTCCTGAAAGAAACCGTGATGGAGCCCCAGCCTGCACACCTCCGGGATCATTGTGGAAGCCCCTGTGGGGATTTCGGGGAGTCTGTGTCCTCCAGGAAGTAGACGTGCCTGTGGATGCACAGCCAGGCCCCTGCAGCCCAGGAAGACACCTGCCTTCCGGCCAAGAAAGGGCTCCCAGCCCACACCTGCCACACTTCACCTGGAGATGCTGCAGCCGTGTACTGAGCCCCTACGGCCGCCCTCTGCGCGGGCCCCCACTCAGCCCCTGAGAATGGTCTTCACCAGATTGAACAGAAGGTGCTGGAGCTCCCGGTTCCTCGCAGCTCCTTCATCCTTCTTCCCGAGAAGCCAGGCCCTGCTCAGGGCCCTCCTGCCCCCCACATGTCGGTTGGAGCCTGTGTCTGTGGCCCCTGGAGTGTCCTCCACGGTGACCTACAGGTGTACTCATCCTCAGAAGACACTGAGAGCGAATGAGCCAGCTCCTGGCCTCGGACATTGTCTCCACCCCACTGCACCCTAAGTGGTGACTGCGGACCTGAGGACGTGGCCCCTCCTGGACTCATGTGGGGAATCAGCACTTGCTCAGCTCCTTTGCATGGGAATTCTCGGGTCCACAGCCTGCTTCCTCTCATGCTCTGGGGCTGTGCACAGACACTGAACCCCAAAGGCACACAATGCACTTTTCTTTAGGGAAATCCGTGTGCTGTGGAGAAGGCTACTCTTCCCTCTGGAATGTCAATTTTCTCTTCAGCAAATAGATTCTCCTAGAAATGGAGGGAATTTCGAATGAGCACTTGTCACTCCAATGGAAATAGAAACTCAGACTTTAAGCTCTCATTGGCGTACACATGTCTGCATTTGGGTTTTCAGCTTTGAACAGCCGCTGTGGGCCCTGCAAATGGACACTGTGTTTTCTCCTGAGATGAGCTTTTCTTGACTCAGTGGTGGTAGCTTTGCCGAAACTGTGATTGTCGATATTTAACCCAGGCAGTACGTTTATTCTTTAGTGTTAATTTAGCATTGTGTGTAGTGTTTTTCTGTTAATAAAATATTAGCACAAATGAATAGTGTGCATGTCATTCTTTTGATCTTGTTTTGTGGGGTTTTTATTGCTCAGCATTTCTGAACCTCTCCATAGTTATGTTAATTCCTCCAGCCATAATTACTTGAGAGGAAACAGCAGCTTGATAGGTTCAGGGGATACGTAGACATTGAGGGTCTCCTGCACACCCAGTGTTCTGCATGAAGTACTACCCAGGCAACGTGGATCCCTGAGCATCCAGTGTGGGTGCCATGTGCTCCGCATGGGGCCTCGGTCACACGTGGTCTGTAATGGGATGAGTTGACGGTTTCATTCTTTATATATCCTGAAACCCACTTCAATGTTGGATCATGATGCCTCCTTTCAGAGGCCTGAGCATGGAGATTTATCTACCTCCAGATGATTTCCTAACAAGGCAATGTTTGACTAGTGGGCATGTAATGGTCCAAATAGCACGAGACCCAGGACTGGGTACTTCCCTCTGACTGTCTCTCTTTCTCTCTCTGTCCCTCGTTCTCAGGCATATCTCTGAAGTGGGCCAATGGAAACAAGACAACACCATGTGATACCAAACCAAATGAAACTCAGCAAAACCAAACCAACCCAAACGAAACCAAACCAAAGCACATCCATGGTTGTGTCATGAGGATTTCTTTTTTAGGAAAAACAACTGACTGCTCTTTCCTCACTCCAGAGCTCCTGTTCAAGGGTGTTCCCTCTCTCTGTGCATATGGAGGGTAGAGGAGCTCCTCGATGTGCACACTAGGTTTTTAAATTCAGAGGGCAGTAGAGAAGCCATGGTGTGGGATCCTTCTCCCACCCTCAAGCCCTAAGTACCTCCCATTCATGCAATCATTATGTGACCCGGGTCAGAGTCTGATCCCTGGAGCCTCAGTCCCCTGTCTCATTCCATGAAAGCTTCCCTATTGCTACCTCATGGCTTCTGAGGAAAATGCAGCTTTCTGGGCACTCAAGGGATGCATGCCACAACAGAAATATGAGGATCCCAGAGGTCCAAGGGTAGGAAGGCCGATCCTCACAGGGAATGTCGGGATTGGAGATAGTGAAGTAGCCTAAGGATTCTTGGACCTGCAGGTATATAGGGCAAAGGGGTGAGGAGGCAGGTAGGCTTGAGCAAAGGGCCTTCAGGCTGGGCTCTCCAGTAGAACTGGTACTTCATGTGCTTGGAGGGAATTTGGTCCATGTGCCCAGGGAGACCAGGGAGAAAGACTAGCAGAAGAAGTCCTGGGCAGGCCTGTGCTCTCCCCTCTAGTCACCTCATGTGTCTTTTGCTTCCCTGCCATCACAACACCAAACCAAAGCAAAGCAGACCAAATCTATCTTCCCAATGGAAAATCCAGTCTCATCCAGATATGGAGGAAGACAGAGTTATCTGGACAAGCTGGCATAGGTTATGGATATACCATGAGCCTGAGACACTAAATCTCAAATTGTCAAGAAGCAAAACTTGTATATGGAGAACAATAAAATTCATTCCAGTGACAAGAAGCCAAACATAAAGAATGTATCTATAAAATATGAGTGTAAAAAATTGAAGTTACCAAATGTCTTAAAATCGAAGAGTTGAGAAAACATGAAACCAGTGGAAAAGGGGAAAAAGACAAAAAAGCATCATAGAAGTTTAAACTGCAGATATAGGAATCATTAGATGAACAGTCACATTCTCTATACTGTGTTGTCCCACACCTGGAATACGCAGCCCTTTGATGTCCATACACATGGTGTTCATGACATCTTGGGAGCTGATCTCCCGGGGGAGGGGCCTGCTGCACTGATGCTCAGGGTCTGTTCCTGGTCCGGCTTACACGTCCCCTTGCCTCGGGGCTGGGCTCACTGTGAGCTCTTTCTGGTTTTCCTGTGTGGCTTTGTTCCTTGAAAGCCCTCTGTGCCTCTTTAGGAGACCAACACGAAATGGCTGGAATCTGATCTCCAGCCTCAGAGAAGAAAGATCAGGGTCCCGCTCTTCAGTAAGCACTCAGGGCCAAGCAGGAGTCACTGGGGTGTGCCAGATGCTGCAGACGCCTGTGGTGGGCGCCCAGACCAGTCTGCCAGGAGAAGAGAGAGGGTTGCCCTGTTACTGTTCCTTCCAGGGTCTCTGCACTGAGAGCTGTCCCCCGGTGGTGCACCTACACTCTCTGCCTATCCCAGGGGAAGGGGCAGGGTCCCCACTTCCCTGTCCTTTGCAGGATTCCCATGTGGAGAGTGGTCAGCCGATTAGGCAAAGTGGTTCCAGTTTTAGGGCCAACTGAGCTGAGATTCCCTCGCACTCTTGTTGGCCATGACCAGTGTCCACACCCCAAGGCTTGGGAACTCCACCCCCGTGGGCACCCCCATTCTTTTTGGGACTCAGAATTCTGAGACACTGTGTCCAAAGTAGTGTCTGCCCATTTCACCACCTGAGCTCATTTCAGGCAAGGTTGTGTCTCACCGGATCAGATTGCCAAGGCAGATTGCAATGTGGGCTCTGTGGCCCTTCCCTTTCCCGATTCTGGGGTGTGTAAACTGCCCGCCCTGCCATTCACCTTCTGATATATCACTTTGGATTCACGTCTCGCATCTCCCACCTTGCAGAGGGTGGTCGCTTTTCTACTGAATTGCTCCAGCAATTCTTTTATTAAACGTCAGGTGGGATTCCTAGCTCTTCACAATGATCGGATAGCATCTACCTACCATCAAGGATCCAGCTGAGCGGAGGTCCCCAGTTTTCGACAATCTTGCCCCTTCACTATCTTATTTCATTGAATTTGTAATTTGCCAGTGTTTTACACAGTTGACCTTACTGAATTTTTAAATATATTTATTCTTGCGATAAGAATAATCAATTATCTCAGGTTCCTCGGGGAGTTGGTACATACACAATGCCTAATATATTCAGTAAGTAATTATGAAAATACAAGTATTGTGATGAATCAATTTTGAGTTTATGATGTGCATAGGAACAGGGTTAGAGGATGACAATACCTTAGTTCAAATCCAACAGTAGATACGGACGCATTTATGGGAAGCTGGAACGCCCACTGTCCTCCTAATTTCTGTCAAATGCACCGAATCCTATTTGGGAATTTTCAAATTGGATGTAGAATACGCTTCTTGCTCAAATGTTGTTTAACTGATGTAGCAGGATCTGATGACTCTACCTTTGCTTATTTAATAGAGGATGCTCAGGCATAGCTGGTGGTTTGCCTATCCTGAGGAATCCACACACATGTAGAGAAAGTATCCTCTTCTCTTTTACAACGTAAAATAAATATGTGTCAGTTGCCTCAAAAAGTTAAAATACATTGGAACGAGATCTAATGAGGTATGAAAACAGGTGGAATACCATTTGACTTTCTAAGACAGCATTTATAATCATTCCTTTATGTATGGATGTGTGTATTCTTTGAGTATCTGCGTGTGTTGGGGGTTTGTTTCAGGAAAGAGGGTCTACCTGGAGGAAGAGCAGACCTTGCCCATCCCACACCCCTGTCCTCCAAAGCCCCAACTGCCCTGAAAATTCTAGTGATGAGTGACCTGTCACTCTTCCTGAAATTTTCTCTCTCCGACAACAATCATGTCTAAGTCGAGTTGTGACTCTGAGCCTGGGCTGTGGATCTCCTCCTAAATAGTTCCCTCTGTGCCCTGAAATCCTGTGTCAGTCATTCTAGCTGGAGCTGCTTTGGAAAACCAACCATCCTCTACAGCCCTGGATCCAGGAATTCTAGATGAATGAAGACTGACAAGTATTTTTGGAATTAAAGGGTTTAAATTCACAAAGTGGAGTTAGATTTTGAATGACTACATCCAATGAAGTGTCTTTTATTTGATTTGTTCTGAACTGACAGGAATCTTAAGTGAAATGGCAATAGGGCAGGACACATGAATGATGAAGGAAAAAGCCACAGAAAAATCCACATATGCAAGTCAATCTGTGCAAATTTCGGTATCCAAACCTCTGCTGGATTAACATCTGCATTCAGACACACACACACACACACACACACACACACACACGCTCACATTATGAAATCCCCTATAATCATCCATTCAGCTCCCTGTACGCTGTGGCCAGCACCTCCTGGATGACCTTCTCCCACCTGTGCTACCCACACCTGAGCAAGTCCACCCACCTGTTCCCATTCCATAGGGGAGGTCACAACAGGAGCCTTGCACCGTGAGCTCAGACCAGCAGAGGGCGACGCTGGCCAGCCCAAGTTGTTCCTAGGCTTCCAAAGGACCCCACTTTGTGCAGCTGCTCAGGCTGGCAGGTGTGCAGCTCCACACTTTGGGCTGCAGCGTGTGCATTTGCTAGAGCTGCAGAGGCACGATGAGTATTGACAGAAGGTCTGGGGACGTGGTTCCCACCTTGCAACTCTAATGTTGCCACAGCTGGACACTGCCTGCTGAGGAAAGGTGAAAAATCCTTCCTGTGCTGTGCTTCCAACGCTCCGCAGTCCTTGCTCATCCCCTGTGCAGCCTCTGCACCTGGGGAAACCATGGCTTTCATTGGAAGCCTGGGGGCCCTACTGGGAGGTCAATATTGGTTTGGAAAAGAGTAGATCAGGTTGAGACCCTGTAAGTGCCAGGAAGTTTCTGATAATATTGCCCTGCGAGTAATGGGTCCTCCTGCTTCACCCCTGGCCAGGACCTTCCAAGCAGGGAAGGAGGGCTGAGGAGTAGCTCTCAAGAGCAATGTTACTCCATATCTATTTCTCCATCGAGGGTGTGTCCATCTATCGCTGAAGAGCCTCCCTGTCATCCATCTCTCCTCCATCATCTCTCCATCCTACACCTAGAAATTTCTCATTCCTCACAATGCACATATTGACTTTCACATAATAGGAGATGAGATGACTTTCCTGCCGCTCTGCACCTGATTTCACAGAAACTACAAAGGCAGGACTGTCTTGGCCCAGTACATGGTAGTTTTTAAACATAACTGTCTTCTGTTTTCAAATGACTTAGCCTGTGAATAAATCCAGCAAAAATGACATTGGCACAGGCATGTTGACTCCTCTCTCTCCTAGAAAGTCCTGCCTGCAAGGCTGCTGCTTCCTGGTGAATAGCTCCATGTCCAAGAGAAGAGAAAAAGGAAACAAAGGAGCCCCCGTTTGGACAAACACCACAATGTCCTCCATTAACCTGGTCATGAACATGTCTGCATGTGGCCTGGCCCAGAGCCTGATCCTTTGTCCTCCTGAGCGCTTGCCCCATGGCCCATAGCCTTCCCCATCGCTGTGACACAGTCAGCACACACAAGCTGCCCTGGAGCTTCAGTTCTGTGAAAGCAAGCATTCCAGAAGACATAGGACAACCACCCCCTTCTGGACTCTTCTAAATAGCACATGAGATAGTGAACATGCGTGTCAACATAGATATCATTTAATTTGGAAAAATGTGTGTGGAGTCAGTCTTCTTGGATGTGTAACTCATGAATTGAAGGGTGAGGAAAAGATCGGTTTTCTGAAATAGCTGCAGTTTTGAACACCTGACCCAGGGTCACAGGGCACAGAGGGTCCCATTCGGGAGCAAATCCATAACCCCAGACTCAGAATCACAACAGGAGTCCAGACGAAACCTTCTGCAGGGTTTACCTTGGATTCAGGAGCCTAGGATCCTGGGAAGCTGTTGCCCATCCCTGCCCGGGGGGACTGTCATCTTCTGGACCTCCAGAATGAGGGTACCAGTGCCCACATGTGTGCACACAGGACCTCTTGGACCTGGACGCATGTACACATGAAGGAAGAATGTGTGGGTGGAGGTATGTCCTGCAGGTGACACCCGCCTCCAAGGTCATAGATATGAGGCCACAGTGGCATGGGGACGTCTGGGGGAAGCACCCGCTAGGATACTCCCTGTCCCACAGGCCAGACGCTGACCATCCCCGACGGGTACAACGGCTTCTCTGGGGTCAAAGTGGGGAAGACTGGACAGTCGTGTCTGAACCCAGGCGTGTGTCCAGGCTGGGGTCCTGGTTGCACACAGTCCTTCCCTGGGGCCTGTGGACAGGGCTGCGGTCGTGTCCCTGTGTGCACAGGCCATTGCCTGCAGGGAGGGGGGAAGCGTTGGCAGCACGAGCACTGCCCCTGCAGCTTCCTCCAGGAGTGGGTCAGGGCGGGGGTCCCAGGAAGTGAGTTCACTTCCGTGTCACAGAGCCCAACAGAACTTGGAACCCCCCAAACCAGGCACCTGCATCCAGTGCAGCCCCAGCTCAGGCTCACTTGGCTGGAGACATCTGCTACTGGAGGATGCTCTCTTGCTGCCGGCCCACCTCTGGAGGCTCTGGCTCCCAGGAACCCCAGGGGTGCGGCTTGTTCCAATGCTGTAGGCAGTGGCTCCAGCATAGATACCAAGGCGTCAGGGCGATGATCAGGAGGCGCCGTCAGGTAACACAGCGCAGGCCAGGCCAGGCCCCCGGTGCCACCATCCTGGGAGCCTCATCCCCTCCTCCTCAGTTTCAGGGAACCAGGGATGTGTGGGCAGGTCCCATGCAGGCTGGGGGACACTGCAGGGCGGCACATTCCCCGGGGATCCCTTCAGGGTCACCCTGATGTCAAGGTGGGCAGGGGGGAAACAGGGTTCCTGAGGTCCTCTACCCGCCCCGGAATCACCCCGAGGCCGTGCATCCGCATCCCTTTGCTGTCCCCGGGGGCGGTGGGTGCCGCCTGCACTGTGGGGTGTCTGGGTGGAGGCAGCTGTGGGTGCGGCCCAGCCGAGGGGGCCAGACCAGGCGCTGAGGCCTCCTGCCTGGCTGCCGGGCACTGTCTCCACAGAGCTCCTACCCGGGACGTGGGGCACGAGCGGGAGGAAGGGGTCGTCTGCCCCAACGCCTCCAGGAGCAGGGAGGTGCCCTGCGCAGCTACCAGAGGCCAGCGCGGGCTCAGGGTGAGTGCAGGGGCTGGGCCCCCCGACACCCGGGCCCCGATGGGGCAGGAAGGACCCCGGGTCCCAGAAGCCAGCCTGCTACCCCCTGGGCCCCCCGACACTCCTGCTCCCACATGAGTCTGGATCCCTCCCTCCCCACACCTGCCCCCATGGCCCTGCCCCTGCCTGGGCCAGATGCAGAGTCCCTGCGCACAGATGTGTGGGAACATCAGAATAGAGCCCTCAGGGGAGGCCTGGTTGCCCAGGGGTTAGCGCCTGCCTTCGCCCAGGCCTGATCTCCGAGGCCCGGGATCGAGCCCCGCCTGTGCTCCCTGCACGGGCTGCTTCTCCCTCTGTCTGTGTGGCTGCCTCTCTCGGTCTCTCTGTGTCTCTTGAGGTCCTTGTACTGATCCAAATATTTTGAACATTTATCCTCTGAGATTGTTTCTTTATTGCATAGTTGGTCCTGTTTGTGTAAGAGACAGGCAGGGAGCTTGAGCGGGAGAGGGAGCCCCAGCTCCTCAAGCCCACGGGGCCCCAGCGCAGGGCCTGCCGGGGCGGGATCCCAGGCCTCCTGGCGGCTCCCTGCAGGCTGCACATCCCCTCTGTCCCACCTCAGGGTACAGGGGCCTTGGCCAGGAAGGGGCATCGGATCGCCCCGAAGAAGCTCAGCCGGACGGAGCTGCTGGAGCACAAAGTCCGACAACTGCTGCTCGCCTTGCAGCACAGGGACGTCATCTACGTCTTTAGCTTTTTGGAGGATTATCGTACATTCGCCACCACGCACGAGGTGCTGGACCTGCTGTTCACCGAGTGAGCACCTGCCCCTCCTCAGCCCAGGGCTGGGCCACCTGCTGCTGGGGAGGCTGGGGATGGTGTGAGCTTCCCGGCCTCGGGCTGCTCCCCCGCCTGGAGCAGGGTCCCCCAGGGCCTAGCGGGGTCCTGGAGGGCAGCCCGGGGCTTGGCCTGTGGCGGGTCGGCCAGAGGGGCTGTGCCTGTGCTCAGCAGCCGTCCTCCTCCCCCGTGACCAGGCCTGTGCCTCCTCCTCCCCACCCCCCCCATCACCAGGGTCCTGAGCGGCCTGTTTCCCCATTGAAAGGGAGGTTTGAGAGTCCATTGGGGGTCTGTGTCCTGGGGCAGCCAGACTGGGGGACCCCGGGACCCCCCAAGCCCACTAGGATATGGGCCAAGGGCCTGGCCAGAGCCCTTTCATGCTCAAGACTTCAGGAGGCCCCAGCAGGTGCGGGCACTTCTCTGGGAGCTGCGCGTGGCCCCACGCACAGAGCTGACGGTCCCCGGGGCTCTGGCCTAGTCGGGGTCAGAGGGTTACAGCCCCCATGATGAGAGGTCGTGTCCACAGGACAATTCATGGGATGCCCCCTCTCTCCTCTAGGAATGGGTGCATCGTAGATGCATGGGGTAATAATGACGTGGTCCTGCAGCGCTGGAAACTGTGAGTGACTCCGGCTCCTGCAGGAGGGCCTTCCCTCTCCAGGAGGGCAGCGAGGGGGCTGTGGGGCAGGGTGGGCTGCACCCTCACCCCACATATCGGCAATTCCCGTGACAGGGTAAAGGTCTAAGGCCCCTTCGGGAAAAGAGCGAAGGAGAGCGGTGGATGGGGTGCGGGCTTGGTGGGAGGCACTGGGACCCCTTAGGGAGACCTTCTCCATCCCCCCCAACCCTCTCTCTGCCCCACACCTGGGACCCAGAGCAGAGGGGGTGGGGAGCATCGCACTCCCCAATCTGGTGGCACCTGCACCCGGGGGCACAGCAGGTGCTCAGGACGGCCGGTGATGGCTCCCGGACCAGGCGGCCCTCGCCCTGTTGGAGATGGGATATTAGAGTCAGTGGAAGGACACCCCCAGGGGCCCCTCTGGAGGGAGGCAGCCCAGAGCCACAGGAGGGAAGGTGGCGGTCCTGGGCGGCTCCTGGCAAGGCCTGGCAGGACACAGAGCCCGAGCCCTCCTGCCTTGGAGCTTCCCAGAGCGACAGTGTGTGCAGTGAGGGCAATGACAGGCCAGACGCCCCGCCCCCCCCAGTCCCCGGACACCTGCCAGTGGACTCAAGGGGCAGGTGGACAGGGACCAGGCTGAGGAGGGAGCCCCGCTTCCCCAGGAGAGACGCTGATGGTCACCCCGCTGGGCCTGGGCTCCCCACACAGAGGCTGCGTGCCAGCCCCTCCTCGGGGAGCAGGCCTGTGGCAGGCAGGACCGCCAGGTGGCAGGGGCACGAGGAGCAGGACTGGCCTTTGACACCCCGCGCGGGAGGCCGGGGCCCCGTGTCCTGCAGGGCTTCCCCGGGACACCTGCATGTGACAGAGCCCTGTCTTCTGACGCCTGTGCCCGCCTGTCCCTCCCCAGGGCCATCTCCTGCATGCTGGAAATATGGCTGGATTATTATGGGGAAGACTTTTGTCAGTTCCCAGAATTTCCGTCCCTTATGAAACTTCTGCAATTGCTAAGACAGCACATGCCAGGCACAGATGTGCATCTCCGGGCCCTGCGTTACCTGAGGCAATTCAGACACCTCCAGGCCCATCCTTCTCTGTTGGTAACCAATGTATGTCCTTCTGGTCAACCTCTGCATGCAGAGGTGAAGAGACCCTCTTTGTGTGCTTCCTTTAAGTATAATGAGTTCTTCTGAAGAATGTGATGAGTTGAAATTGTATTTTCAAATCATGAAGCCAGAGCCTGTGCCAGACCTTCTACTACCTCTCATAGATTTGCTCTAATTCTAAATGTAAAATTAGGAGAAGTGGAAAAGGATAAGATAAGCCATTGCCTTTTTACCTCTGAGAATTGGATGCCATTTCTATGTAATTTTCTTCTGAGACAGCCATTGAGTTGGTTAGAAAAAGGCTTTTACTGATGAGATATTGTTAAGCATTCTTGTATCAATATTCTCAATTTAGCAACCAGAAAATTTTTCCTCAGGAAAGGAGTACTATGTGATGAAAACCCAGTATTCAGCATATTTTCCCCCATTTTTTGGAAGTGACATTTCACACACAGGTGCCAAAAGTGAATTGGGGTGGGGAGAGTGAGAAACTTTCAAATTTATAGTTATTACAGAAATCGTGGAAATTATGATCTGACTGGAAAGCAATCTTGTATCACCTCCCAAAGAATCATGGTCTTTTTTTCAATAAAAAGCAGACAAAAAAATTGTTGTTTCCTGCCTTGTTAATGTTCTCCATTCTCACTGGTGTGAGGTGGGATCTCATGGTGGTTTTGATTTGTATTTCCCTGATGGCCAGTGATGTGGAGCATTTTCTCATGTGCTTGGTGGGCAGGTCTATGTCTTCCTCTGTGAGATTTCTGTTCATGTCTTTTGCTCATTTCTTGATTGGATGTGTTGTTTCTTTTCTTTTGAGTTTAATAAGTTCTTTATAGATCTTGGATACTAGCCCTTTATCTGGTGTATCATTTGCAAATATCTTCTCCCGTTCTGCAGGTTGTCTTTCAGTTTTGCTGTGCAGAAGCTTCTTATCTTGATGAAGTCCCAACAGTTCATTTTTGCTTCTCTTTCCCTTGCCTTCATGGATGTATCTTGCAAGAAGTTACTGTGGCCAAGTTCAAAAAGGGTGTTGCCTGTGTTCTCCTCTAGGATTTTGATGGAATCTTGTCTCTCATTTAGATCTTTCATCCATTTTGAGTTTATCTTTGTGTATGATGTAAGAGAATGATCCAGTTTCATTCTTCTGCCTATGGAAGTCCAGTGTTCCCAGCACCATTTATTGAAGAGACTGTCTTTTTTCCAGTGGGTAGTCTTTCCTGCTTTGTTGAATGTTAGTTGACCATAAAGTTGAGGGTCCACTTCTGGATTTTCTCTTTTGTTCCATTGATCTATGTGTCTGTTTTTGTGCCAGGACCACAGTGTCTTGATGACCACAGCTTTGTAGTACAACCTGAAATCTGGCATTGTGATGCCCCCAGCTATGGTTTTCTTTTTCAATAAATCCCTGGGTATTCGAAGTCTTTTCTGATTCCACACAAATCTTAAGATGATTTGTAGCAACTCTCTGAAGAAAGTCCATGGTATTTTGATAGGGATTGCATTGAACGTGTAAATTGCCCTGGGTAGCATTGGCATTTTCACAATATTAATTCTTCCAATCCATGAGCATGGAATATTTTTCCATCTCTTTGTATCTTCCTCCATTTCTTTCAGAAGCGTTCTGTAGTTTTTAGGGTATAGATCCTTTACCTCTTTGGTTAGGTTGATTCCTAGGTATCTTATGCTTTTGGATGCAATTGTAAATGGGATTGACTCCTCAATTTCTCTTTCTTCAGTCTCGTTGTTAGTGTACAGAAATGCCACTGACTTCTGGGCATTGATTTTGTATCCTGCCACACTGCCAAATTGCTGTATGAGTTCTAGCAATCTTGGGGTGGACTCTTTTGGGTTTTCTATGTAAAGTATCATGTCATCTGTGAAGAGGGAGAGTTTGAATTTTTCTTTGCCAATTGGAACGCCTTTTATTCCTTTTTGTTGCCTGATGGCTGAGGCTAGGACTTCTAGTGCTATGTTGAATAGCAGTGGTGAGAGTGGACATCCCTGTCCTCTTCCTGATCTTAGGGGAAAGGCTCCCAGTGCTTCCCCATTGGGAAAGCTGCTGTGGGCTTCTCGTAGATGGCTTTTAAGATGCTGAAGAATATTCCCTCTCTCCCTACACTCTGAAGAGTTTTGATCAGGAACGGATGCTGTATTTTGTCAAATGCTTTCTCTGCCTCTATTGAGAGGGTCAGATGGTTCTTCTTTTTTTCTCTTGCTGATATGGTTAGTCACATTGATTGTTTACGTGTGTTGAACCAGCATTGCATCCCGGGTATAAATCCCACTTGGTCATTTTGAATCATCTTCTTAATATATTGTTGGCTTCTATTGGCTAGTATCCTGTTGAGAATTTTTGCATCCATGTTCATCAGGGATATTGGTCTCTAATTCTCCTTCTGGGTGGGGTCTTTGTTGGGTTTTGGAATTAAGGTGATGCTGGCCTCATAGAAGAAGTTTGGAAGTACTCCATCTCTTTCCATCTTTTAAACAGCTGTAGTAGAATAGGTACGGTTTCTTCATTAAGCGTTTCATAGAATTCTCCAGGGAAGCCATCTGGCCCTGGACTTTTGTGTCTTTGGAGGGTTTTGATGACTGCTTCAATTTCCTCCCTGGTTATCGGCCTGTTCAGGTTTTCTATTTCTTCCTGTTCCAGTTTTGGTAGTTCGTGGTTTTCCAGAAATCTGTCCATTTCTTCTAGATTGCCTAATTTAATGGCGTATGGCTGCCCATAATAAGTTTTTAAAATCGTTTGTATTTCCTTGGTGTTGGTAGTGATCTCCCCTTTGTCATTCATGATTTTATTAATTTGAGTCTTTTCTCTCTTCTTTTTAATAAGGCTGGCTAATGTTTCATCTTATTAATTCTTTCAAAGAACCAACTCCCGGTTTTGTTGATCAGTCACATAGTTCTGGTCTCTATTTCATTGAGTTCTGCTCACATCGTTTTTAACCCTCTTCTTCTGCTGGGTGTAGGATCTATTTGCTGTCTTTTCTCCAGCTCTCTGACAATTGGCTTTCTGACATTGAATTGTAATCCAGATTTTGTAACTCTGTGGGAGAGAGGACTGTTTCTGATTCTTTCTTTTGAGGTGAGGTTTTACTTGTAGTCATTTTGCTCAGTGCAGAGTGGCCAAAAACAAGTTGTATTGGGAAAAGGAGAAAAAGAGAGGAGAGAAAGAAGGAAAGAAAAGAGGAAAAGAAAAGAGAAAAAAGGAAGAAAAAAGAAAAAAAGAGAAAGAAAAAGGAATAAAGGGAAAAAAAGGTGGGGGAAGCAAACAGAAA
Organism: Canis lupus familiaris; assembly: GCF_011100685.1. NCBI lineage: Eukaryota > Metazoa > Chordata > Mammalia > Carnivora > Canidae > Canis > Canis lupus. The sequence goes on from NW_023330402.1 coordinate 124,619, forward strand.
TCAAAAAGCAAAACAAAACAAAACAAAGAAAAGCAAAAAAAAACAAAAAAAAAACAAATAAACAAAACAAAACCACGGGGGAGTATCTTCTGATTCTGTGTACTTTAAGTCCCTTGACTTTCCCTGGAACTTGTCTGTCTAGCTGGTGTTCTGGGGAGGGGACTGTTGTGCTGATTCTCAGGTGTTAGCACTTGGGGGAGCTGCTCTGCCCCTGCCTGGTGCTCAGTGGGGGTTGTTTACCCCGTGAGGCTCCAGGAGCAACAGCCCCAGTGGCAGCGGCAGGTCTGGAGCCCTGGAGTCAGCTCCTGCAATAACTACAAAGCTCTCGGTCTGCAGGGCCTGGACACTCCGGGGCGGGACAGGCTCGGGGCAGGAGCGTCCTCGCTGTCCTGGGCCTTCCCGGCCTCTGCCTGTCCCGGGGGGAGGCCGGATCCTGGGGTGTGTCCCGGCACCCTGTGCTGCGGGGCCTGCAGTGTTGGATTCGGGCTCCCACCTCGCAGCCCCCTCCGGGGAGCCTCTTCCTCCGCCCGAGCCGCCCCAAGCTGCTCCCGCCCCACAGCCCCCTCCACGGAGCCCCGCCCGAGCCCCCCCCACAAGCTGCTCCGGCCCTGCAGCCCGCTCCGCCGAGCCTCCTCCTTTGCCCGAGCCCCTCCGAGCTGCTTTGGGCACCGCCGTGCGCGCTGCAGCCCTTAGGGAGCTCGGCGCACTCTCCCGGGCGCAGGTGTCTGTTAGTGTCCCAGGGAACCCGAGGGCATCCCCGCCCTCCCGGGTCCTGCTCCACCTCCCTGCGAGCCCCTTTCCCCCGGGAAGGTCGGTGCAGCTCCTGCTCCTCCGGGACGGGGCTCTCCTGCCCCGGGGACACTCGCCCCGGCCTCAGCCCGGCTCCACGCGGGCCCCTCCCTCTTGGAGGCCTTTGTTTCTTATTTCTTTTTCCCCGTCTTCCTACCTTGATAGAAGCACGAACTCTTCTCACTGTATCATTCCAGCTGGTCTCTCTTTAAATCTCAGGCCGAATTTGTAGATTTTCAGGATGATTTGAAGGTTATCTAGGTAATTTGGTGGGGACAGGTGATTTGGGGATCCTACTCTTCCGACATCTTGCCCCTCTTCTCGCACTTAACAATTTTAAAAATATACTTAGATTCTTGACTGTAGAAAATCATAATACTGATTAATATATGAGAGCCCACTCTCTAAATATGTCTCAATTACATGCTGATGAACATTTACTTATTTCCTGGTTATCACAGTTACAATGTTGATACACACTTCTACAGGTTAAATACCAAGAAATATAATCTATGAGCCATACGTCATATGTATATTCACTTTATTGAAAATTTATATTTTTGTTATTCAAATTTATATTTTATAAATGCTTTTGAAACACATTGCCACCAGCAGGATATTAGAGTTCTCTTTTCTTGGTATTCTCACCATCATTGATAGTACCTGACATACTAGTTTTTGTCTATTTTTTTGTCAAAAAAGTTTGCCTATTTTGGGGATATGTAGTCTTCACAGCTTCTTGCATTCCCATGATTAGTAAGGTGAGAACTAATATTTACATATTTTTTACCACTTTGATTCCTTCTGTTTAAATTATTTTTTAAATTTTATTGACATGATGGAGAGTTTTGTTTTCTAGATACATACAAGGCATTTTCCTCTCTTTAATAATATTTTTTTTAACAATTGGAAAACCAGAATTTTCAAGACAGGTATACTGTAAAAGGAAAGTGATAACCTCAAGCTAATATATTCAAGGCATATTATAATGGACATGGCACCAGGACCTATGAATTTCTGATCTGAATGTCAAAGTAGGCAATATCATCTGGTGACATGGGCTTGAAATCTGGGGGTTTTAGTTGGAGAGAGAGACTATGGTACATAAGTTGTAATGAAGAGTAAAGAATACACCTATTCATCACCATTGCCAGTGATTTGCAGAGAATTTTAAAGGAAGCGTCACAGCCTAACAGTCATAGAAAAGATTCAGGTTTCATGTGGGAAGAGATATGGAAGGAGTCATCATAATAAATTGATGAGATGTGGGTTCCAGAAAGTGTAGAGAAAAATTTTCCATATTTGGAGAGAGAGAGAATATAGGTTTGTGCTAGTGCTATGTCAGGATGGCATCCGTAAGAGCATGAGAAGCTGTGATTTTAAAGAAAGCCTAGGATTTGGGGATTTTTTTTTGTTGTTGTTATTGATACAAATAGGCAAAAAAGGCATGGGAAGATGAGTTCTGGTCTCTTGAGATAATTTTTCTGAAAGTTTGAGTAGTGGGATAATTTGATACTGATGTAGGAAGGAGTTAGGGGCAGACAGGACTAGGCAGGGAAAGATAAGAAAGGTCCCAGAGTTAGACTCCTACCCATCCCAAGGAAACAGAGATAAGACAGTAAAAACAGAAAAAATAAACCTGGCTCCCTAGCTCCAAAATGTGAGGGAGTACCTCCCTTGAGTGGCTATTAAGTAATCACAGAAACCAGGCCACGAAGAAATATGTCATTAAGGGGTTATCAATAGTCCCTGCTCAAACCAAGATGCACAAGAATCTCAAGGCCATGGGCCACCTGACTAGGCTCACAGAAATCCCTGGTGTAGAGGAATATTATGTAGGAGATAGTCATGAGAAAGCAGAGAACACCTTGTTTGGGCTCATGATATTTATAAGAACATCTTGTCAGTTATTATGATGGTTACCAGTCGACGATGTTTGTTCTAAATATCCACCTTGATATTGACAAGAAATTCACCAAGTTCCCTGATCAGTTTCCTATAAAAGACAGACCATAAAAGCCCTCAGGGGCAACCCTGTCAGGACCCCTCTCACTCCTGAGAGCTCTCTGTTCTCTGCTTAATAAACTACCGCTTTGCCCACTCTCTGTCATCTCTGAGATTCATTCTTCGATTCCATGAGACAAGAACCAGGCTCTCTCATATCAATAGGGAGGAGGAAATTTTTCAGGAGTAAGGAGAATGCTGTGAATCCCTCCTTTCTAGATAATAGCAATACAAGACCCAATGGACGGTTTTGTGAAGACAACACAAGAGCTTAGCCCCCCTTCTTCATTCCTATTGTGAAAAAGGAAGCTACAAAACTAGATCCTAAGTGGAACACATTTATATACAAGAATTGTTGATAAAAAAGTATTACAAAGAGATTTTCTATAAATGATTACAGTGGAGAAGATATTGAGAACACCCTAGATATAATTTTGTTTACTAGATAGTTATGATCTGGGAACCAACCCAGGGTATAGCATCTCAGGTTTGGTTCATTTTGGAGGTGCAACCAGTCCAAATATCTTTCAACCAATCACCCCACATCATTGTAAATCAAGCCAGTCTGGAGGATTGTTCTCTTCTGTTGACTTTTTGCCAAATGAAATAATGCACTGCAGGAATGAATCAGGTAATGAATATTTTCTCAGGGTTAATAAAGCATGTAGTAGTATGTCCTGCTTTGTGTCACTGTTTATTTGGGGTGCAATATGAGGAAAAAATCTTACAAATACTATCAGTAATCAATTTTAAAGGTTTTCTTGTATCTAAAAAGAAAACTGATGGAGATCTTTCAACCAGCATACACACACGCACACAAACTGTAATAGACTAACAACATGATTTGGGTGGAATCTTACAAATCTGATGAAGACACCACCAGGGATATCTTTTCAGCCCTTCTTGACTTTCAGGTAAGAAATAAAATTCCACTATTATATGGATCTTCCATGTCATTAAAGCAAAGGCAAAAAGGCGGTGAATCAGGTGATTCTCTACCCAGTTAAAAAATGCAGGCAGCAGAAGCACAGTGGTTTGTGGTCTCGAAGAACAAGATGGAGCAAATATAAATCCCAGACTTCAGCTGCTTCAGTTAATTTAGAATTGCACTTTTCTGATGTTTTCTTTCTTCCTTCTCTCTTTTCTCTTTGTCTCATCTCCCTGTCTTAATCTCGTTCACAATTTACACACACACAAAGACGTATAAAGACACATGGAACTCATCACAGTTTTTGTTACCGTTCACAACACAGATGCTTTATAGATTTGGGTGCTAAACTAGGTAAAGTCACAGAAATCTATATATTCTATCTATATCTGATAGAATAGATATCTATTCATATCATAGATAGATATGAATTATCTATTCATTAAGGATACTTAATGAATTAAGCCTGGAAAGATAACAACACAAGTATTTGGGTTTTCCAAAACATCCCAGAAAGAAATTTATTTTATTTCTCCTCTTTTTAAAATCTGTATAAAATCCATCAGTTTTCTTTTAAGTGGCACTCTGTCAGTGAGTTATGAATGCTTTATTAGAGTCCATTTTATGTCGAACCAATGGTAAATGTGGAAGATTGCTAATAGAGAAAAATTGATCAAAATATCTGAAGTCTTAGGATCTAATTTGGTTAATATTTTTAATCAAATGGGGGTATTAACTATAAGCCTTTTTGAACATAAAATTAAGACCATAAAACCAGTCTCTTATAATCTAGATTATGATAAAGTGTAAATGTGAGGGGTGTTAAATTTTACCTTTCATATAAAAATATACGAATGTCATATATTTTATGTGGTTTAAAAACCCAGAAGGAACAGCATTACCTAGAAGCTACCAAAACGTATTTCGGGGATCCCTGGGTGGCGCAGCGGTTTGGCGCCTGCCTTTGGCCCAGGGCGCAATCCTGGAGACCCGGGATCGAATCCCATATCGGGCTCCCGGTGCATGGAGCCTGCTTCTCCCTCTGCCTGCTTCTCCCTCTGCCTGTGTCTCTGCCTCTCTCTCTCTCTGTGTGTGTTTGTGTGTGACTGTCATAAAAAAAAACGTATTTCGAGGAAACAACAGAATTAATATTACCTCAGAATTTGCTAGACATCCAGCCTTGGGATCTAACCCAGCTGTACTGAATAAGATCTGCATTTTAATAAGATACCCAGGTGATTTGTTTTCACATTACCGTTTGAGAAGCACTGTCCTAGAACATGCAGAAGAACACCTGAATTGCATTAGAGAGAAATAAATGGAGTATTTCAATGATGCTTTCTAAGTATATCGTTACTTTCTTGTGTTTTTAATGAAACTGAACAGTTGCTTTTTTTCTGTCAAGATCATATCCCTGAGAAACTATGATACTACTGACCTTATAGTACAAAATAACTTACAAAAGTGTCTAAGGAAAATGTGACTCAATTTGTTCTTATAACCATTCAGCCATATGCATGTTAACCAAACTGCCTCCCCCCTTATGAATAGAAAATGACAATCAAGATAAATTGTCACTTCCTCAGAATGAACACTAATAAAAGTTTCTTAAAAGTCTGACTTGGAAGAAGACTATACTTTCTAGGTCCTCAAAGTCTTTCTTGTAGTAATAACTCACCACACTGTCTTCATTTTTTTTCTTTAAGCATACTATATTTAAATGGCTAGAAAGATTTAATTTAATCCTTAAAAACTTCGTGTACAAATTTTTAGAGAGAAATCAAAGTCCAGATAAAATGAGTAGAGTTGCTATATATTTGAAGGCTTGAAAATATTGATTGTTACAGTCAAATGTAGAGTGTATACACACACACACTTTAAGAGTAATATTCATTTCACTTATTTATTTCATTTATATTATGACCTATTAGGTAAGAGTACTGAAATCCAGTGATTTGAGGAATGTAGTTTCAATATTTCATTACCAATTATGTTAAAAAGATAATGGATATGGAGTATAAATATAAATATAGCTGTAACAGGCTCTTTTTACAATTTTAATGGTCCTTATCTAATTAACCATTTGCATTATATTTTCCTTATCTATATCACAACTCTGTAATTTATGAGAGTTTCTGTTATGCCAATAGAACAACTACCTAACAACTTTATCATGCCTCCCTAAACATTTTATGATGCCTTAATTCAATATCCCTGCTGTACCCAGTCGTTGTCAAAGATGACATGCTACTTTATACCTTTGATGAAATTTCAGACTAACAGAGCTTTGCCACAGAGAGAAAAATAAAAGATGTCATTTCTAAATTTAGGTGGCAGTATAAACCTTGGTTGAGGTTGGCAAGATCATGGCAAAGAAGGCTATTTGTCACAATAATCAGTAAAGTTAGGAGAAAAAGTTGTCTGTGCTATTAAAAACAAAAATAAAAACAAAGAAAAATATCTGGCAGTATTTGTAATGAATTTATTGATATATTTATCTGGGATCTCTCTGAAAGCTTTGCTTCACATTCCCTAAAGTGCATAGATTATCAGTTACTCTAGTGTTCTTAATTTTATACTCTCAGAAAAAATAATACTCTCAGGCTTATATCTGATAATCAGTAAGATTTCAAAAAATTTTTTTAATTTTTATTTATTTATGATAGTCACAGAGAGAGAGAGAAAGAGAGAGAGAGAGAAAGAGAGGCAGAGACATAGGCAGAGGGAGAAGCAGGCTTCATGCACCGGGAGCCCGACGTGGGATTCGATCCCGGGTCTCCAGGATCGTGCCCTGGGCCAAAGGCAGGCGCCAAACTGCTGCGCCACCCAGGGATCCCAGATTTCAAAATTTTTGTTCAAAATTTTAAACCATGATTATTTGAAGATATTTTTCATATAAGGGAAAAAATTATAGCTGGAGTTTTAAAAATATATCTTTGATGATGTACCCTAAAATTCAGTTAGAATTATTGCAATGACTTAAAAGCAAAGAAATGTTGATTTACAGTTATGCAATAGACATACCTCTTTTCTAAAATTTAAGTTATATAAGTTTATTATAAGCATTTACTTATTCACATTCAAGCTTATATTCTTATAAAATGGAAAATGTAGATTTAAAAAATAATCAAACAGAATTTTGAGTGATAAACTAAGCTCCAGTTTTCAAACTAAGATCTTAATTTAAATAAGCTGGTTTAGTAAGGTAAAATAGTGTTAAAAATTATTCTAAAAATGTTGTTAGATGGCAGGTGTTAAAAATCACTTATTCTCTCAGTAGGAATTTTTTTAAAAGGTTGTATTTCAGAAGAAATAGTCATTACTAAATATGTATTTATATGTTGGAAAGGAAAAACTTACACATAGAAGACAGTTATTATGGGTTACGTTACATAGTATTCTTATAAACTTAGATGAATTAATTTATCTATAAGGGGTTTTTGGTTTATTTATTTCTATAATGTAAGTGAACACTAGATTATTTGCCTTCTGAAACTTGTCTAAATAAGCAACAATCACAGACACCTATATAGCAGTGTGATTTTACTTCACATCCAGCATGTTCCTACATCGCCTGGAAGCAAGGGTTTTGACAGAGTAAATGGAGTAGTAACTTTCTGAGAAAGAGAAAAATCGATGAATCTGTATTCAGCAGGAGCACCCTGCTGGTCTCAGCTGTCCAATGCTGAGCTATAAGTTTCCTTATTGATACACAGGGGCGACTCCATTTACTTTTTTAAAAAGTGCTCCCTCTAGATAACAATAAAAGAAAGATAATAAGTATCGATATTGTAGGAAGTTCCCTGTACAAGCTCTCTGGTAAACAGAAAAAAAATAGGTCAAGTTCTTCTGGAGTTCAGTGTTTGTACAGAATGAGTTCAGGATGATACACTCAGTGCCGTAACTCTATTAGCCATATCTATGAAATTTTCCTGAGTGCAACTTTAAGTATATTGTGTTCTTTATTTCTGGCACTTACGGTTAACATAAAATCTGAATGTAGCCTTCCACAGTTTCATCTTACATTTTTTTTTCCTACACAGATAGGTTAATACATGATATAACCAAGGCTGTATGAGATTAAAATAATTTCTACTTCAGCTTTAATAGAGGAAACAACATCATGTAGAAAATCTTTGGGGATATTTCTAGAGGGAAATAACGTGCATATCAATTTTGATCCAGGTTTGCCACAATATCCCTACTCACAGAATAAATATTTATATAGTCACTATTAGAAGATAACACATAAAGAAGGTATCTCTAACTACTCCTATATCTCCACTTGCAGTCTTGGGCCATTCTATCTTCTGATTATTCTGTTGGGACTATGCATGTTATACTTGCTCATCCCAGCTTTATTTGCAATGCCTCTTATCTCTTGCCAAGCATAGCTCTGATTTCTGCGCACCTTCCTATTTGGGCAAGACATTAAAGGTTCTTATCATTTCCATTTCAAAGTGATCTTAGGGAAGTAGAAGAACTCAGAGTTCAGCTCTTAACAGGATGATACCCTTTGAAATAACCATTCCAATATTGTCCTTGAAATAACATCTGTAGCTTGCCATCAATGTTTTCTTTTCCCAATTCTGCTGTGGCTTTTACTCCTGCTAAATCATATAAAAAATAACTAACAGTTTTTTGTTTCCTCTAGAATATGTCCGTTAAGCTAATTGAAGAATTGTCTTAATGTTGCCTGCAGGCATTCATAAATGTTATATAAAATGTACCATCATCATTTGCTAAATGACTGAGAGTACACAGGATTGGCAAAATAGCTTTGCAGTCACATATTGGCTTCATTTGATGTTTTCTAATCACACATTTTTTTTAACATTCTGCATTACTTTAATCTTTAATACCAAATCTACAAATGTGAATTCATGGAGACCCTCCACTATACTATGTTTTGGCAAATAATTATTGTTTTCAATGCCTAATAGCATTATGGGCTAAAAGATCACTATATTTTACCTGTTAGAAATTACAGTTTAATAGACAATGTGCATGAAAAGCAGCATTAATTTTTAGCAATTCTATTATTGTTCGATTAAACACTAAAACTTAAATTTTCAAATAAACACTTAGCTCTAGATTCTTCCTTCAATATAGCAAAAAATTAATAATATTGCAGGGACTTTTGGAACCAACTCTTTATTCAAGATATAAATCTCTCAAAAAGAATTTATTAAGAAATGTCTTTGCTAGGTGATTAAAAAGTAAATTAGAAAAATAAAAAAGCAAAATTATTTCAAGTGGACAATACCAATATTCTTGTCATCAAATGCCTATTCTCCTTTTCTTACTTAGAGATACAATTCCTGATATCTAGCATGACACCTAGCCACTTGTGCAATAGAGGTAAGTGGATTTGAAGGGAGGGATTATTGTCATTATCCCAAAATGAAAGCATCGATAGTTAAAGGACATTGTCCTTAGCCTGGAGTTTGGGGGATGGACGGGTGGGAAACAACAGAAACAATAAGCCAAAACAATAGCTATAAGAAAAATTCCCAATATTGTAAATAAAACGATCAACCTATAAAAGCATTTTTTTCTAATGGTCAACTAGTAAAAGGAACAAGAGCTAAGATATTATTAATGATTAACAGCAAACCAAAAGAGGAACTAAATAGCTGGGATGTCTGGAGAAAGTGGCTGCAGCAAAGATGTTTGTCATTTATGCTTCGTGGCATTCAGATAATATTATACAAGGTCAAGATTCCAAGCTACAAAACAAATTCAATATTAATAAAAATCCAGAAACCTTCTTAGGCAAATTGCTGAACCTTATAATATTTATGTATTTATAAATTTATGTATTTATAACATTTATAAACATGTGTATGTTATAGGATATCTTATACTAAAGATCTTGAAGGTGAATCAGGCTGTAAAAACAAAGAATGGGGGAAAGTCTTTCCCTGGGTGTTATGAAGACATTATTATAGTCATAGTAATAAAAATAGTGTGGAATTTTCACAAGAACAGACAATCTGACCCATCTGCAAAATGGGAAAATTCAGAGATAGAATCAACTATGGAATTAGGTACCATAAAGAAAGAGAGAAAAGATAGTCTAGTAAAAGAGGGAAAAACTGTCAAACCATTTGAAAAAAAAATAATAATACTGCTTCCCTACCTAAAATGATATAATTTACAGAGAAAAAAAATTAAATGTAGTAAATGTGTGATGAGATACTCAACATCATTGGTCATCAGGAACATTAACAATAAAACAATAATTAAGTATTATTCTCCTCCTGTTAGTTTGGGACAAATTGGGAAGCTCGTTGGTGTCAAGTGTTGGCCCTGCTCTAGTGAAATGGAAACCTTCTGCACTACTGTTTAGTTCTGTAGACTGATTATTCTAGAAAGCAATCTCTCTTATCTCATAGTTATGGAAATTCATAATTCATTTCATCATCATAATTTTCTACTAAGTTTTGCTATGGTCATGAACTGCCTTTGAATTTCAGTGGCTCACAGTAACAGACCTATCCTTTTAGGCTTCCTTCCTTTCTTGGATATGTACTACATACCTATATAAATTAATTATAAATTTTAAAGGAATTATTTATTTATGGGGCACCAGGGTAGCTCAGTTAAGTGTCTGCCTTCAGCTCAGGTCATGATCCCAGGGTCCTGGGATCCAACCCATGCCAGGCTCCTTGCTCAGTACAGAGTCTGCTTCTTCTTCTGCCCCTCCTCCTACTCATGCTCTCTCTCTCTCTTTCTAAAATAAATCTATTTATTTATTTGAGAGAGAGAGCACAAGCAAGAAGTCCAGAGGAAGAGAGAGAGAGAATCTCACACCTCACTCAGTGTACAGCCCAACGTGAGGCCTAATCTCATGACTCTAATATCATAACCTGAGCTGAAACCAAGAGTCAGATGCCTGACTGAGCCATCCGTGTGCCTCAAATTCTCACTTCTTAATTAGGGTTGTAAAATTACTACAATTTCCACTCTGATCTGTGTTTGATACATGCTTTATTTCATTTATTTTCTTCTAATTAGCAGTATCTTCTCCCCCACAAGTCATTTTTGAGTCTGTTTCACAAAATCATGTTTTTCACTTCATTAGCACTTTCCTAAATCACACCAACAAAAATTCAGGCCCAGAAGCTGTTACTAACCATTTTGTTTTTTCCTATTTCAATGTACCTTATAGGCTGCTCTTAATTTTGTTCTAATAGAAAGCAGATCTCACCATCTGACTCAAATACAGACCAACATGTGCTCAATGAAGTTAAAAGTATCTTGCCCAATAATCAAAGCACTTTATCCAATACTAAATTCACTTTTACATTTTTTTTGACTCACCAGCCAGATCTGGCTTTGAATTTCAGGTCTATAACTCACTAGATGTATACACTTATAAAGTTACTTAATCTCACTTGTCCTCTGAAAATGAGAATAATAATATAACCTACTTTACACAATTGTATAAGAATTAATATATGTAAAGTGTTAATCGTATCTATCACAAAGCAAGTATTAAATGGATTATCTACCACTAATAATACATATTGCTAATATTATTATTCTATCCTATTATGTGCTGCAGCCAAATAAAACATTTCTTCCCCCAGAACATCTCCTGAAAAGTCCTTTTCTTGTGTATTTGTCCATGGATATTCTTACAGATAATATCTTCATGTCCTTGTTTGCTTAACCATGATCTGACCTTTACTCAATGAGAACCTCTTCCCAGGAAAATTCTCAACACCTTGGGTCAGAAATAATCTCTACCTCCAAATTTCCCATTGAAAGCCACACATTTAATAGGACAATCATTTATCTGCTTTTGTTTTTTTTTTTTTTTTTTTTTTTTTTTTTGTAGAGACCATATTTATTTGTGTCCCTCAGTAGAATGTAAATTTCTGTATTTGGAGAATATGTCAGCAGTTTGATATTTTTAATTCCCAGTGTTTAGTACAGTGCTTTGAACAACATAAATGCTCAAAAAATACTTACTGATTTAAATTTCAATTATACAAATAAGATGTAGCAATTATCAATCTCAAATTAGTTTCAAACTTTCTTTATATCTTATTATAATGATGAAATGCTCCTATGTGTGTGTATTTGCAACCTTACCAATATTCTAAGAAATGTGATTTTTCCTATTATTAGTCATAATTTCAATATGCCACATTTTCCATTTTTACTTGTCAGGTAGGTGACAGTTTCCTTCACTCATGACTCTTCCTTTACAATTCCTTTATCTCATATAGTGAATTATTCATAAATATGAAAATCTGATCAATAAAATTTAGTGCTAAAGTATGGTAAGAGGCAGTATTTTTCAATGTTCAAACTAGTAATAAAATGATTATTTCATAACCACCTAAAATGTAACCAAAAGTAGATTTCTTTCCCCAAACTTATAGGAAAAAAAATACATTGGCAGAAGAGTGTTAGTCTTACCAAAAAAACCTGTTTACATTTCCTTGTTCCTGTGTTTAAATGAGGTCCCTTAATTACTCTTGACAGTGGACATTTAGCCAACCTATTTGCTACTTTTGAGCCAAGGCAACTATATGAGTTAAGGACAAATGGGGCTAGGCAGGGCTAGGTAGGGGGCCATGGAAGTAGGCTCACAAAAATCCCCAAAATGCTGAGGTATAAGGAAACCAGAGATAAAGGAACAAGCCAGACCACCCTGCCCTAGATGTGGGTGAGGAAGGTATCTTTTTATGACAGTCATCTGTGACCAACAAAGGATAACCAGACCCCAAAGAAGAAGTAAGGCATCAAAGACGTTATCACTAGTCCTTACTCAGTGGTGATATCAGTAGACAATGTTAAAAGATTTAAGTTCCCTGGTTGGCTTCCAGTAAAAGACCAACCCTACAAGCCCGCAGTGGCAACCCAGTAGGGACATCTCTCACTTCTGAGAACTTTCTCTGTGTTTACTAAACTTTTATTCCTTTACTCACTCTCCTTTGTCTGCAAGATTCATTCTTTGACTCTGTGAGATAAGAGCCAAACTCTCCCATCATAGATAGTTTTATTGTTTATAAATATTTTTTCCAAATTCTCTCATCTGAGTAGTTAATAGATGATAGAATTAGAACATCCAAACAGCCGAAATTTTAAAGAGTATCATGCTATAAAGGAGAGTCACTCAACTCTCATCTATCTCCCTACTTATCTATAACATTACATATTTTTTCTCAAATCATCAAGGTATGAAATACATACACACAAAGTTGTTCTTGGCTTAAGCACTAAGGTCTTCAGGGTTTATTTATTATTGCATTAACCCAGCCTATTCTGACTAATAATACTGACTTAAAAAAGGAAAGGACAAAAAGCCATTCACGGGCCCTTATTTTAAGGAATGAAAACACTGTAAATAAAATCTTTCCTTTTGTTCTAGCTATTTCTACTTGGTTGGTTAATAGAAAATATTTTCCATAAATAGTTACAGATTTCATTTGTATTCAGATATTTTTCTTTTTGTTGACATTCATTTTTGGTAGTGAAGCCATCTTTTCCCAAAGCAGGTTCCACAAAGCATTAGGTCTATAGTATATGAAAAAAGAAATTTATAAGGCGAGAAATATCCTACAGAATTAGCTAATTTAATTTATAAGGCATCTGTTAAGTTACAATTTTTATTTTCATAAATAAAGCTCAATTTTTAAAAAAAAGAGTAATTTCTAAAATGACAGATCTCAGTTAACCCTGATACCAACTGAAATATTTTTCCTCCAGCTTTTCACCTGACATGCCATGCATTCGCAAAGATGTGAATATAAGCTCTTCCTCTCTCTGAGTTCAATCCATCTTAAAATTTTCCTACAATAAGAAGCACTGGTAAGCAATATGTACTTTATTAAATTTGATAAAGTTGAAGAAGAGTGTATGTATCTCAGGCATCACATAGCAAAAATATTCTTTCCTCAAGAAACTTTTTCATCCATGATGCTCTTGGTTTTCTATCTTTTCTTTTCTTGCATTTTTTGGATCTCCTCTGCCCTCCTTCAAACAGTCCTCAGCTTTTCATCCTTTCTTACTGAATGGATCAAATTTATCCTTTTTGTTGTACAGAGAATTTCAACAAATTTCTCTAAAGTCTGGGTTCCAGCAGTATATACTAAGTGTAGGCCAAGTACTGAACAAATTGCTGCCTTTTTTAAATGAGTGGCTCCCCACTCTAAAGAATGCTGATAAATATAATATCCTCAATCTTGTTATTCTTAGATGGCCTGAACTCACCAACCAGTTTATTAGATTCTTTCACAACCTTAAATGTCAGTCTAAATGTTGCTTCTTTTTAAAAAACACCTCTGAACCTTTACACCTTTCTCTGTCCATAAAGTTTCACTGTGCATCTCTCTAAATAGCAATTATTCTGCAGAGTGGCAAATATTTTTCTACTCCATTGGAAACTGAAAAGCCATCAAGTCAGTTAAGGGAATTTTCATCCTGTGAGATCATAAGAGAGGAAGGGAAAAAAAGTGGCTGCATTCAAAATTAAAGGAGGATCAAGCATATATCTATCTCTCTATATATACACATTTGTTTCTGTTATTGTTTTTTAGTGTTATTATTTTTGCCCTGTTCTTATTTTTGTCTTCCACTCTTTTTCTGTGTTTTGTGGTTTTAACTGGACAGTTACAGTTACATTTTTCTCCTTTTTTTATAGCATATCAATACTTGATTTGTTTGTTTTTAACATTTTTTCTCCTAGTTGCCCTGTAGTTTGCAATATACATTTACAACTAATCCATGACCACTTTCAAACAACGGTATGTCATTTAACAGATACTGTGAGTACTTTATAATAACACCACAATCCTAGTCCCCTCCTGTTTTCTCTTGTCTTGTGTCTTTCAATTTACTTGTATATGGGCATCCACAAGCATGTATATATTCATTATATATATATATGTATATATATACATATATATATATAAGTATGTATAATCAAATTCATTGTTGGTATCATTTTGAACAAATTGTTCTCGGTTAGATCAATTAACAATAGGAACAGTTTAAATTTTGCCTTCCCTTACTTCGTTAATGCTCTCTCTTTATGTGGAAATTAGTTTCCAATGTGTATCATTTCTATTCACTCTAAAGAAACTCTCAAAGTTTTGTGCACATCTACTGGCAACTAATTCCCTCAATTTTATTTGTCTAAAATAGCCTTTATTTCTCCTTCACTTTTGAAGCATAATTTTGTAGGGTAAAAAATTCTATGTTGATGTTATTTTTCTCTCAATGTTTTAAATATGTAGTTCACTTTTTTCTTGCTTGCATAGTTTCTTAGAAGTAGGATGCAATTCTAAGTGCTGTTTTTCTATCGGTAAAGTGTTTTTCCTCAACTTCTGGTTTCTTTCAGGAGTTTATCTTTTGCTTTATTTTCCGGGTAGTTTGAAAATTATGTGCCCAGGTGTCATTTTTAGCATTTATCCTACTAGTGTTCTCTGATTCAGAAAAGAAACAAACAACAATGAGCCACCACTTGAGTGAACTTCAAGGAAAACACTAACTTTCGGGGAAGGCCAAATTCACAACAGAGCAAAATGTTGAGAAGAATGTTCAAAGAAGACATTGAGGATCTGGGCAACTTCCAATTATAAGGGAACACTGAAGAGTCTTCAAGAGTGTGGGGGAGTAATAGGGAAGAGAAACTGATAGAAACCCGAAAAACGTATAAAACTTAGAGTCTTGGAGTTAAGATTGACCTGTGATTCCTATTGTCACTGATATGGAAGAAATTTAATTCCCAATCATCCTGGTGGGCTTGTTGCATAGAATTATGGAGAAACAGGGTGAAAGGATGGAGAGAAGAATGGGTATCTAAGATTTCTCTTAATCTCTGTTTAAAGAAACATGTGGGCTGGGGAAGGTAGGTTCTTATTTCAATCACATTGTTGCTTTTTTGATCTGTGATGCTGATGCTCAATGTCCTAGTTGGGATATGTATGTCTAGCAAGGATGAAGGGGGTTATTCTACTCTGTTAGGAAGGGGCAAGTTGCACATATGTCATAGGTCTTCTCTTAACTCCTATTGATGGAATTGAGCACCTTCAGGAAATAGGATGTTTTTCTGATGTTGAACTTTTTATCCCCTAATAAAAGGAAAAGAAACCATAAGAAAATTTGGCTTCAGTCGTTTGTGTGAATGTCTTTCTTATACTCTTGTAAGTAGGTAGACATCCTGGAAACTATGATCTTACTCTAAGGATGTTGGCTCTGTTTGGGAATATCAAAAATGAATTGTGAATGTGTTGACTTTTTTTTTATTGCATGAATAGAGGGAAAAGTTAATTGGGTAATGGAAAAAATTATAGTTTTACTAAAATAACCAATTAATTGTTTAGAATTGAAATAAATGGAAAGAAAAAAACTACTTTTTCTATTCAACATTTTCATTCATAGGACAAGCAAGATTTTTTTAAGGCTTGAAATTCAATGTGACTATAAGAAAAATTTATGCTTTATGCATATCTTTCCCAAAACTGACATTAAAATAAGCTCTACACCTACTGTTATTACAATAGGGCAGAAATGAAGTTTATCAGAAGTATTAGTGCCAAGGCTAGGCAAAGGAATATGAAAGAGTTGCAGAGATATTTTTTTTTTGAGTTGCAGAGATATTTGTAAAAGGTATATTGAAGCAGTGCTGGTGAAGAATTTTACTGTTGGCTGAGACGAGCAAAGAATAATGTATAAGGCGACACTAATTCACTGTATTATATTCAGAAGGTGAATGATGTGATTTAAAGAATTTTATCTCAGTTTAATTCAATAGTTCAGAATCACTCAGCATTAAATTAGACTCCTGTTAAGACTATATATCAGGGTCTAAGTATTACAATTTTAACTTTGTTTTGATCTTCTCCAAACTTTCTCTCTTACTTCCTATGCTTTCTTGTTTTATCATTCCTGACATTAGTCTTCACATATATGTTTCGTTTTATCTGTATCTTACACTTCCACAATGTAGGGCTTCTAAAATACCTCACTATCATTCTTATCAATTAAATTTCTAACTTAAATTTACAAAAAAAATTAGTCGTCTAAATTTAACTTACAACTACTCTTCTCATTTTCAGCTTGTCTGGGAACTATGATAGATTAAATTATAGAAGAGTATGACTTTCACACCTGTGAACTTTCATAAAACTTGATAAAAATCAAGACAGTAATCCTGCCTGATGATACGGAATTAAAGAAAGAAATATTTCTTTTTTCATTATGAAATATGAAAAGTACTACCGACTCTTTCTCATGTGTTTCTCAAATATTTTTCTGGTCATATTTTTCATACATTAAAAGAAGCAGCAATAGTACCATCTCCCTGACACATGAGATATAATTAAAATGCAATAAATACAAAGCTAAAAGAGTTATATTTTAATTTTCTTTTTTTAATACTTTATTTTTTTTAATTTTTATTTATTTATGATAGTCACAGAGAGAGAGAGAGAGACAGAGAGGCAGAGACACAGGCAGAGGGAGAAGCAGGCTCCATGCACCGGGAGCTCGATGTGGGATTTGATCCCGGGTCTCCAGGATCGCACCCTGGGCCAAAGACAGGCGCTAAACCGCTGCGCCACCCAGGGATCCCTATTTTAATTTTCATTTTAAGTTTAACACATTTAGTAATAAAAACAATGACAGAAAAATATATGCACATAGAGATATAGTTATATATGTGTACATAGAGCTATAATATGCATACCAGATATTATAACATGAAAAATACTTTCATGAAATATTACAATGGCCAGACAAAAAGAACTTCAGTCATTTTCTTTTTATGAAGTCACTAAACACAATAATTATCTAAGATATTCAAAATTTGAGGTAATTCTAATATTAATAAAACTTCATTGCAGTTTTGAATAAAGTTTTTGTTAAAATAAGCCAACAAAAATATTTTAAAGAGTTCCAAAATTACAGACTTGGAAACAGAATCAGGCTAGGTACCTGACATCCAGTGATAAAATAAAAATTAAGTGTTACACTCCTAAGTATAATAAAGTGATGTGTTTCAATTGCTCTCATGTGAATTCCCTACTGTCATGTAAAATTCCACCTCAGCATAGTTATTCAAATTGTAATGTTTACTGTATACAAAGATTATGTGCCTTCTATCAATGTCTTTAAAAATGAATAAATAAAGAAAGAAAGATTAACAGGAACACAGAATGAAAACCATGCCATGTAAAGACTACTGTTGTTGTGGTAACAGAAACAGACACTGTATTGCTTAGCCTTGTTGTCAGTATAATCCATTCCAATGTGATGTGTGAAAGAGTCTCATAAAGGAGGAGAATGCACAGATTATATTGTGGTATCTTTACTAAGCAGTTTTTCAAAGAATAAACCCTTCATATGCATAACAATCTTTATCTGCTCTTGCAGGTTTGTAGTTTTTTGTATTTATCAATAGGTTTTCAAAAATACATGCACATTTATTGTTGACATTATAGTATTTTATTCTTTCTAATACATATCACAGTAATTACGTGACACAGGGAAGCACAACAACATTTTATCTAGCTATGTTATCTAATTGTTATATCATCCATAATTGATTTTGTATTACATCTCGATATAGCAATCATTGATTTGAAATTTAGGAAGTATTATGAAATCCATTACTATCAAGAGAGTACAAGTAGTAGAAAACAACTTAAATAACAAAAATAAATGCATTTTTAGAGTTGATACCAAAAGCAAAGACAAGAAAACCAAAAATAAACAAGTGGAACTACACCAAACTAAAAATCCGCACAGCAAAAGAAACCATCAAAAACAAGAAATAGTAACCTATGGAGTGGAAGAAAATATTTATTAATGACGTATGTGATATGTGGTTACTATCCTAAGGAGAGAAAGAGCTCATATAACTCAATGACAACAACAACAACAATGATTCAAAAATGGTCAGAGGAATTGAATAAACATTTTTTCCAAAGAAGGGTCATAGACAATTAACAAGTATAGGAAAAGTGCTCAATACCACTTAATTATCAGAGAGCTGCAAAACAAAACCACAATGAGATGTGATCTCGTACTATTAGAATGACCTACATCAAAAATATAAGACATAATGTATTGACAAGGATAAATGAAATGGAACCCGTATGCACTGTTGGTGGGAATGTGAACTGGTGCAGCCACTATGGAAAACAGTAGGGAGGTTCCTCAAAAAGTTAAAAATAGGACTACCATATGACACAGCAATTCCATTTCTTGGTATATATCCAAAGGACACAAAGTCACTATGTCAAGGAGATATCTACAGCACTATGTATCCTGTAGCATTATTTAAATAACCAAGACATGGAAACAATCTAAGTGCCCATCAGTGAATAAATGGATAAAGAAAATGTAATATATCATGATAACATGGATGAACTTGAGAGCCATTATAATACATGAAATAAGTCAGGTTGTTGAGAAAGGACACTTATATGTGATTTAACTTATATGTGGAATCTCAAAAAAAAATCTTTCATAGAAATGTAAAGCAAATTGTTGGTTCCCAAAGTCAAGGGCGCTTGGAGGGAATGGGTAAAGGCGATCAGAAGATATAAACTGCTACTAATAAGATAAATGAATTCTGGCGATATAATGTACAACATCGTGACTAGGTTACTAATACTGTAATGCATATTGGAAAGTTGCTAAGAGAGTAGATCTTAAAAGTTTTTAGCTTCATTTGTATTGAAACTCTACTGTTTGGTATGTACACATCTCAATCATTATATCTTCCTGATTGGTCCTTTTATCCTCACTTTGTCTCTAGTAATTTTCTTTACTATCATCTGTATGTTTTCCTTTTGTTTTGTTTTTATTTTCTTAACTTATCTCCCACCCCCACCTCCCTTCTGATAACATCAGTTTGCTTTCTATAGTTAAGAGCCTGTTTCTTGGTTTGCCTTTTTTTTTTTTTTACTTTCCATGTACCTATGTCATTTAATTTGACTTTGATATGAATTTCTTATAAAGAGCACAGAGTTGGGGGGCGCCTGGATGGCTCAGTCAGTTGTGCACCTGACCCTTGTGTTTGGCTCAGGTCATGATCTCAGAGTCCTGCAATAGAGTCCAGCTTCACTCCATGTTCAGCAGGGAGTCTGCTTGAGATTCTCTTTCTCTGTCCCTCTTACGCTCAAATAAATCTTTGAAGAGGACAAAGTTGGGTCTTATTTTTTAATCCACTCTATCAGTCTTTCTTTTTGGGGGGAGGTATATTAGTATCACTTATATTTAATATAACTTCTGAGATGGTACAGCTCTGTCATTTTTTTAAATGTGTCCTCTGTTTGTTGTCCCTTTGTTTTTTATCTTGCCTTCCTTTGGGTCATTTGAACATATTTTTTTTCTTCTCTCTATATTTAATTATACTGCTTATGAATGTATCTCTTGCAGTTTTAAAAATCTTTTTTTAAACTCTCAATAAGGGCAGCCCAGGTGGCTCAGTGGGTTAGCACTGCCTTTAGCCCAGGGCGTGATCCTAGAGAACCTGGATGGAGTCCAACATCAGGCTCCCTGCATGGAGCCTGCTTCTCCATCTGCCTGTGTCTCTGCCTCTCTCTCTCTCTCTCTGTGTCTCTATGAATAAATAAATAAAATATTAAAAAATAAACTCTCAATAAATAATTCAAGAGTTCTAAACCACATTTCTGAGTCATGCTTGCTAATATGGAGAAATAGTTCAATAACCTCAAGAAATTGAGAATCTAGTTCATAAAGGTTAGCTCTTTCTTCTTTAAACCAATGGATTATTATTAAGCACATCCCTCATTTTTCAAATGAAATCTTACAGAAATGATGCTAGATACTTATAGTTACCCAGGACTCCTGCAGACCTCTGACTAAATGAAGAATAAGACATTACCCTTTCAGATATGTAAAGATAGCATCCATTTTCTTCTTTTATATGTAAAACTAAATTTGCACTTATAAAGCAATATGATGCAACTCTTTTCTTTAGTGGTATATAATAACTTTCTTTCCCATTCCTTTTCAGTTGCCTAATATTATCATCATACTATAGATATTGATACCACTACAATGTCAGCCACTAAATATTTTCTGAATAAAGACTCCTATTCATCCTTCTTCAATTGTTTCTGCTGTCCTATAATTAATGGCAATGCTACTTCCAATCTGCAGTTTTGAATCACCACTGCTTTGCAGTTATACTACAAAGAATTTATAAGATACTTTAGAACATACAGGAAGAAAAAAATGCATTCTTAGATAAATCCAAAAGTTAACATTTTCTGTAACTGCTGCTAAACTATGGATAGCATCACACTTCAAAAGGGGCTTTGGATTGTCCAGACATCTAACATCCTTAAGGAATTTATTCTCTATCTAAAAAATGATGAACCCACCAAGTCCAGTCATATGATTTAGAATGCTTACTACTGAATTACCAGAATTCTGTGTGAGTGATATAGCACATTAAAAAAAGATTTTAATTATTCATAGGAGACCCAGAGAGAGGCAGAGACACAGGCAGCGGGAGAAGCAGGCTCCATCCAGGGAGCCTGATGTGGAACTCGATCCCAGGATCCCAGGATCATGACCTGAGCCAAAGGCATATGCTCAACCACTGAGCCACCTTGGTGCCCAGTAAAAAAAAATTCTTATGGGTGGTAAATAGTTCATGCTGTAATTAATCACCTAATATTTTGTGTGATGTTCCTAAAACATGGTCTGAGGACACCTGGAATCAGAATTACTATGTTTGAGAATTATTTAAATACTTCTAGACATATATTGTATTTCTGCTAGTGAAGACTGAAATTAGCTATTAGACAAGCTTTCAAGTAATATATATGTAGAGTAAAATTTCAAAGTTGGCCTAAATATGAATGAATTATACATTTTTTTTTGTTTTTTAATCCTAAAAGTAAGACTTGGGGTGAACATGAAAATATTGGATCTTGTATATCGTTGAGCTACAATGCTACTAAAAATGGGAAACCATATATATAGAAGATATGGTAATGGTAATAAATTCTTGCATACTTTAGAATGCCACTGAGTGATGTCAGTGACTGACTGTGGTTGATTCCAAATCATTAAATTTTTATTTTTTTAAGATTTTCTTTTTTAAAAAATTTTTATTTATTTATGATAGTCACAGAGAGAGAGAGAGAGAGAGAGGGAGAGAAGCAGAGACACAGGCTGAGGGAGAAGCAGGCTCCATGCACCGGGAGCCCAACGTGGGATTCGATCCCGGGTCTCCAGGATCACACCCTGGGCCAAAGGCAGGCGCCAAACCGCTGCGCCACCCAGGGATCCCGAATCATTAAATTTTTGTTAGAATTAGATGTTCATAAAATATTGCAAAAGATCATCAATCATTTAAAGTATTCTAAAGTGTTGAGAATTTTTTTAGATTTCCTTTTACCAAAGACAGTTTATCTTAAACTACTTGAAAATAATCGAAATCATGCTATTAAAATTCATTTTAATAAAAGTATTTTTTTTGTTTTTATAGAACTATTGTGTCCATTACTTTAAATGTCTACATGATTGATTGGCATTTTAAAATCTTTGACATATACAATTCTTATTTTAAATTAAAGATTTCCTGGGATCTATAAATAGAAATTTCTATTTACAATAGTATAAAGTTGTATGGGAAGGAGGTAAAAGAAGTTAAAGAAACAAGCAACAGATTTTAAAATTCCTTTTTTACTCAAATGATCCAATTTGAGCTGGAATACAACTCAAGCAATCTGTAGGGTGTCAGTAAGAAACAGAGCAGCAGATGAGTAGGAACTGACATTTGTGGCTTGGGAAAGAATTTGGCAAGGAGAGCAAAAAACAAGTAGTTACAGTGCTCTAAATGGCCATAAAAGTATAGTCTTCTGAAAAACATAGGACAGTTTAAATTCGTATTTTTATTTTCTTCCTCTATTAAGTGATACATATTTGGCAGTAGGGCTATAAGTGAGAAGTCAAAATATTCTTCCTAAAAACAATACAAGCAAGCATTTTATGAAGAATAGTAATGCAGAAAAGCATATTTTTATATTTGATAGATATTTAAAATATTTAATGTAAATCTGCAATACTTGGAAAATACATCTCAGGTTCCATCCATAACAATCTTGCAAAAATCATAGGATTTTATTGTTCAAAACCTCCTGAGGTTTGCATAATTATCCCCTCAAAAGACAAAACCTATGAGAACAGTTGAATGTGTTGCCTTTATGCTGATCTCTATGAGTTACAATACCTAATAAATTATCAAGATGAACTAGGGATCAGAGATATTAAGTCTACACAGGGTCTATGGCCATTGATATAATTTCAGATCTTCAATTAAAATAAAATTGACAATGCACAGATTCATTGCCAAAAACCAAGAGTCATATTGTCAGGTCAAAATCAAATGCTAGAGAATATATGCATTTATGGTAAAGAAATAAACAAAAAAAATGCTAATGCAAAATCCTTTTCTTCTGTGATATTAAGTCAGTCTTCTCTTTATGACTTTTAGAAATATCTTAAATGCAGTAAGCCCCATGATAATAATACCCCTTACCATAATAACCGATATTTGAATATAATGTGAATTTTTAATTGACTCATAGTGTCCAATAAAGTTCACATTTACATGTTTTTTAAAAATTAATAAAGTAGCAGGGGAAGTGCCATGTAGAGCAATAGCTGGTCCTCAACAAATACTTGCTAATTGACAGGCTGAATGAATGAATAGACTGGCTTTCCTCATTTATTGGTAATTATTGCTACAGATTCCCATATTATTAGAAGGGCATGTATTGGTTCCGGTTTTAATTTGCATATATATATATTTTTAATTAAGTATAGTTTGCATCAGAGCATAGTTTTCATCCTACTGGGCCTTATGGTTTCTGTTTGGTAGGACTCTACACTGCTACAGGCATTTAAAAAATATTACCTAGGGCACTTGGGTGGCTCAGTCAGTTAAGCGTCTCCCTTTGGTTCAGGTCTCCGGTCCTGGGATTGAGTCTCACATTGGGCTCCCATGGAGTTTGCCTCTCCTTCTGTCCTTCTTCCTGGCTCATTCTCTCTCTCTCTCTCTCTCTCTCTCTGTCTCTCTCTCTCTCAAAAATTAATAAAATCTTAAAAAAGTTTTGACTGAATCCCTACTATGCATAAAGTAGAATTATTTATTGCTAGTTTGGAAAAAAAATCTCCATACTTAGCTCCAGGGATGACTGGAGATTCTGGTGTCAATTCTTGACAAGATAAGGAGGAATGAGTCAAATAATGATTTTTGAAACATTCTTTAGTTTGACCCCTCCTTGGGTAGGGCCGACTTGTTTACTGGTGGCTTTTACCTGGTATAATCTGAGAGGCAGCTTGACTTGGCTACATAACCTGAGGAAAAAGGCCCCATGGAAAACTTCCGTGGAAGTTCTCCTAAAATGAAGATTTCTTGCACGTATCTTGGTGGTTCATACTCCAAAGACCAAGTACATTCTATATAATTGAGAAAAATCCCAGGTATATATATATATATATGTTCACTGCTTGGTTGGGTCTTCAGAAGCCTTTAAAAGTCTTACATGAAAATGTTCTGTGGCATTTTGAGAGTACTTTCAATTGCTGAAAATGTATAAACTTTGCAGTCAATTATGAAATGAATTGATGGAAATTCAATATTGTACAGGTAGGTATTACACTGTCATGGCGTGCACAGTACCCTCTTTATAGCTCATTCTTTTTTCTTTACAGATAATCTCAATCTTCTCTCATACTTCCAGGTACCATACATTAGCCTTTTTCAAAAGCAAGCTAATAAAATAGTACTTTAAGCTGTTCTATATTTTGTTTCAAGTGTTTAATTCTTTCATAATTTGTGGTGTGACAAAAATGTTCAGGAAACTAAATATTTTGTGCAGAATAGCAAGATAACATGAAAAATATCTCAGAAAAGACTATTAAACATGGCTCACACCTTACTTAAAACATACTATAAGCATCTTTTTGCCTCTAAAAATGATTTAGGTTCAGTGATTTCTTTAATGGAGACTCAGATTTGATCATGATTATTGGAAATAAATTTAGGACTAGGATATAGGTATTTATAGTTGTATTTTGTGATTATAGCTGAGATCTCAGTTAATGCCTGGGAAATTCATATTTATTTACAGAAAGGGACACAGGACTTTGAGGACATTCTATTTTCTTTATTTCAATTAATATTGACTCTAATACACTAATAAACTGTTAAACACCATGGTCCATACTTTTTCAAATATTATGTTAATTTTTATTAGAGTAATAGAAGTGTATCTTATAAAAAACTAGTGCTGAAGTTTAAAATGTTGGCAATCCTATTGATACCTACAGTTATCATTCTATATAAAAATGTTTATATCATTTTTGATTGATCAATTTTTATGACTAAATAAATCCTTTAATAGAAAAACATGGTTTTAAAAAATCCACTGCTATCTTTCTACCAGTAAATATGATTCTTTAAAGTTAAATCCTCAGTTAATAATATTATCATTATAATAATGCTTAATGATGAGTCAAAAATACCATCATGATTCCTTTTTTGAAAACATTTGTATTATCTGAACTTAATAACTGAATTTTATTTTACATTTTCATAAATTTCTACAAGCTTATTATAAATTTCTATTCTCAAAATTTTATACAGATCTTTAAAATGCTAAACAAAATATTTCTTTCCAAATACTCCAACTCAGCCTACACTTTCATATTTTTCTTGTAGAAATATCTTCCAAATGGGATGCCTGGGTGGCTCAGCAGTTCAGCATCTGCCTTTGACTCAGAGCGTGATCCCAAAGTCCCGGGATCGGGATCAAGTCTCGCATCAAGCTCCCTGCAGGGAGCCTGCTTCTCCCTCTGCCTGTGTGTCTGCCTTTCTCTCTGTGTGTTTCTCATGAATAAATAAATAAAATCTTAAAAAAAGGAAATATCTTCCAAAGCATCCAAATTTCTGTTAAAATGGTCAAATTGATCTTTAAGCCTACTGCATATGTATTATAATGTTCCCAATGTCTGTTGATGTATATGACCTACTCTAGGCTTAATAACCATCAGTAGATACTTCGATAGTGAAACTGTAATTTCAGTAGCAATTGGCAAGCATAACTTGTTTTTGCTACACATGTTGTCAGCTGAGGTGATTGGCATGCTGAGGATGATTAGACAGGCGGATGCTGGCATACATGAAGATTTGCTCCTTCATATGTGTGTTGATTGATTCAGGCTACAGGCTAGATCTTGGTCTGTAGACTAGAGCAGCTATAAGGGGCTACTATATGGCTTCCTCACAGCATGATGTCTGTGTTTCAAGAGCAAGATTCTTAAAAGAACAAGGCAGGATTTCATGATTTTTTTTATGCCTGCCTTTGGAAAACACATAGCTTTACTTATGCCATCTTCTTTGGGGATACAGAAACAATCATTCAACAAAGTGGAGAGGAATGGAACCCTTCAGCCAATGGTAAGACTATCTGTCATATTGTAACGGCATGTGGGGTGGGATATGTCATAGTGGCCCTATTTGGAAAGTGTAAGTAGTCATACACCACATGACTCTTCTCTGTTAAATTCTCAACTCCACGTTCCTCTTAGATAAGTGAAGTACAGCTCTCAGCCTCTGTGAAACGGTTTATGGATAATAATGCACGTTCAAATAGATAGATGATGATGATGAAGATAGGTAGACAGATAAATAGATAGATGATAAAATAAACATTGGAAAGAAAACATTTAACTAGTGGTTTAAAAAAGAAAAAAATGTAATAAAAGTAAGGAAGGAATTACCATATATAAAAATAAAATTATATGAAGTTATATGGCTAATTGCGCTATACACTGTGACTAATTGCAACTATATATAATTATATATTTTTTTTACTTTATTGTACTTAACTATTTTTATCTTTTAAAATATTTTTAAAATTTTATATTTTAGGGTAATTTTAGGTTCAGAGCCAAATTGAAAAGTTATGGCAAAATCGCTATAACTTTTTCTCACTTTGCTGTGAAACTAAAATTGTGACAGAAGTACAGAGAATTCGTATATACTCTCTGCACTCAGCTCCACATGCATAGCTATCTACAGTATCAACATCCCCCGCTGGTGTGGTATATTTATTACAATCGGTGAACCTATGCTGACACATCATAACCACTCCAAAATCCACAGTTTCCATTAGGATTCAATCTCGGTATTATTTTACATTCTATGGGTGTGGATAAATATATGATGACATGTATCTGTCATTATGATATTGTGCACATCATTTTAAAATAATCCTTAAAAATCCCCTCTGCTCTGCCAATTATCCCTTCTTCTCTCAACCCCTGGCAACTGCTTGTTATTTTTATCATCTACATAGTTTTGTCTTTTCCAGAAAGTCATATCTTTGGAAACATAGGGTACATAGCTTTTTCAGATTCCTTGATGTCTTCACATGGCTTGGTAGCTCATTTCTTTTTAGCACTAAATAATATTCCATTGTCTGAATGTACCACATTTTATATTTATCCATTTACCTACAGAAGGACATCTTGGTTGCTTCCAAGTTTTGGTAGTTATGATAAAGCTGCAAAAAACATTCATGTGCCAGTTTTGTGTTATAGAAGTTTTCTATTACTTTGGGTAAATACTAATAAATATGGATCATATGGTAAAAGTATGCTGATTTTGTTTTTTTTTGTGTGTTTTTTTAAATTTTTTTTATTTATTTATGATAGTCATACAGAGAGAGAGAGAGAGAGGCAGAGACAGAGGCAGAGGGAGAAGCAGGCTCCATGCACAGGGAGCCCGACGTGGGACTCGATCCCGGGTCTCCAGGATCGCGCCCTGGGCCAAAGGCAGGCGCCAAACCGCTGCGCTACCCAGGGATCCCCAAGTATGCTGATTTTGTAAGAAACTGCCAAAATACTTTCCAAAGTGTCTATACCATTTTACATGCCTGGCAGTACTGGTGTTGTCAGTGTTCTGGATTTGGGGCATTTTAATAGATGTGTAGTGATAACTCATTGTTGTTTTCATTTATAATTTCCTGATGGCATATGATATGGAGCATCTTTTCATTTGTTTATTTTGCATTCGTATCTTCCTCGGTGAGGTCTTCTTTGGCCTAATTTTTAATCAAACTGTTGTTTTTTTATTGTTGGGTTTTAAGAGTTTGTTCTCTATTTTGAAGAACAGTCTTTTACAAACATTTTCTCACAGTCAATGGTTTTTCTTCTCTTAACATTGTCTTTCACAGGGCATAAGTCTTTTAATTTTAATGAAATACGGTTTACCAATTATTTCTTTCATGGATCATGATTTTGACTCTAAAAAGTCATTGCCAAACCCAAGGTAATCTGGATTTTTTTCTATGTTCTTCCAGGAATTTTATATTTTTGTGTTTTATATTTAGGTCTATGATTCATTTTGAGTTAATTTTGTCAAGGCTGCAAGGTCTACATCTAGATTCATTCTTTGGCATGTAGATTCAGTGTTCCCAGTTGTACCATTTGTTGAAACAACTCTATTGTTATACTATATTGCCTTTGTTACTTTGTCAATGATCAGTCGTCTATATATGGGTCTATTTCTGGGCTCTCTATTCTGTTCAACTGATCTATTTGGCTGTTCTTTCACCAAAATCTCACTGTCTTGATTATTGTCATTTTATAATGTCTTAACATCAGTATCAGTCCTCCAATTCTGTTCTTCTGCCTTAATAATATATTGGATTTTCAGGGACTTTTGAATCACTTTATCAATATGCATAAAATAAATTTCTGGGATTGTAAATTAGGATTGCACTGAATCTATATATTAAGTTGAGAAGAACTGATATATTGATAATAACAAGTCTCCCCATATCCATGCACATGGAATATCTCTTCTTCATTCATTTAGTTATTCTTCGATTTCGTTCATCAGTGTTTTTGTAGTTTTCCTCATATAGATCTTGTACATATTTTATTAGAGTTATACCTGAGAATTTTATTTTTGGAGTTCTAATGTAAATAGCACTCTATGTAAATAGCACCGTGTTTTTTTTTTTTTATTTCAAATTCTACTCATTCATTGCTGATATATAGGAAAGCAATTGACTTTTGTATATTTACCTGCAACCTACAATTTTGCTATAATTGCTTATTAGTTTCAGGAGTATCGTCACTGTTCTTTTCTTAATTACTCTGATATGTTCTCTGAAATTTTAGAAAAGTATTTTAAAATCCTTAAAGTGTGCTAAAATTCTTGCCATTCTTGCAATACACATGGATTTCATTGATTTTTTTAAAATCTTTATTTATTTATGATAGTCACAGAGAGAGAGAGAGAAAGGCAGAGACATAGGCAGAGGGAGAAGCAGGCTCCATGCAGGGAGCCCGACGTGGGATTCGATCCCGGGTCTCCAGGATCGCGCCCTGGGCCAAAGGCAGGTGCTAAACCGCTGCGCTACCCAGGGATCCCGATTTCATTGATTTTATCATCTTTCTCTTTATAATTATGTTCCCAAGTGCTTTATATATTTTTTGAAGAACTATATCTTTAATAAGGAATCTATATAACTCAAATTAAACAAATACGTATTGTAATAATGTACAAATATTTATCTGAGAGGTAACATTTAAATATAAACCCTTACTCTGGATCTGCATGTAGATTCCATGAAAGTATTAAATTGTAAATGTTGCAGGTAAATCTTAGTAAGAAGATGTACACTGCATGGTAGGCATATATCAGATAATTTTATGAAGACCAATTGTTTAAACGTACTTTGCATTTTCACTATAATATTCCTGAAATAATTAAGGGAAAATGACTTCAATGAAAGTAAAATCTTTGTGAGGAAAATAAGGGATCCTAACAGGCCTAAAATTTACATAGGTTACAAGAAATTTAGAAGTTATAAAATATACCGAGAACATAAAACTATAAAATATATAATCTGGTGATTCACGTGTCCAAAATAAATGTAAGGCTTAATATTGTTAAGATTGACAATACTTTCCAGATTGCTGTGATTATGTATAGCATTTTTTTTTCATAATTACTCCCAAAGTGCCTTAACTGCTAACAACCTAAATACCCTTCAACTGATAAATGTTGGCACATCCATATGATATTCTACTGAGCTATGAAAAAGAATAAACTTGTGATACATGCAACCACATTAATGAATACAAACTGTAAAATGCTAAGTGAACAAAGACAGGCTCGAAGTCTACATGACTCTATATGTCTGAATTCATTGATTTATTACTGAGTAAAAGACATAATTATTGGAAGGAAGCAGTGTCATTGGGGGCTAAAGGCTGGCAGTGGGCTGTCTTCAGACAAAAGGGTCTGAGAAAATTTTTAAATGATAGAAATTTTTTATGTTCTCTATTTGACAGTGATTACATGACTGCATGTGTCTGTCAAAAATCACAAAAGTGGACACTAAAAAATGGGTAAATTTTATGGTCTAGGTCATCTAAGTTATATTTATGTAAATTATTCCTCAATAAATCTGAAAAAGAGATAAAATAAAATTTGAAAGAATTAGATTAAAAATGTAGTTACTTGCAAACACTGAGATTATATATACAGGAAATAGTGAAAAATGACTATATTATAATCATTATGAATTTTTAGTATGATGATTGTACTTTTTAGTATATTTGTTGTATATGTAATATATACAAAGAAAATAAATTTTATTATTTTGTTTCTATATAGTCTGCTAATCAGAAAATGAGATTTTAAAAGCTACCATTTAAAATTACATAAAAATAGGGATCCCTGGGTGGCACAGTGGTTTGGCGCCTGCCTTCGGCCCAGGGTGTGATCCTGGAGACTCGGGATCGAGTCCCACGTCGGGCTCCCGGTGCATGGAGCCTGCTTCTCCCTCTGCCTGTGTCTCTGCCTCTCTCTCTCTCTCTCTCTCTCTCTGTCTATCATAAATAAATAAAAAATTAAAAAAAATAAAATTACATAAAAATACATGAAATGTTCAGAATATATGCAATCATATATGAGAAATATCATTACAGAATGTTTTAAATGTAATTAAAATATATTAAAGAAAACAGTAATGAATAGTCAGGACTTTCAATAGTGTCCTTATTGATATGGAAAATGTAAAATTAGAACTGTACTTGTACACTAAATAAATTATAAGAAAGAGAAAAAAAGAAACCAAGAAACTTATGAGCTATAAAATTTCTAATTTATTGCTAGTTGGAATGTCAATTGATAAGAATCACTTTAGAAAACATTTTGGTATTATTCAATAACATTTAAATAATACATGTCCTATAAAACAATAATGATTCTCTTTTTTCTATATAAAATTTTGTCCATATAGACTGTGACACATGTACAAGAATGTTCATTAGCACCATTGTTAATTATCATAAAAATCTAGAACTTGAATATCCATCAGGAATGTAATAGATGAGTAAATTGCTGCATATTTATGTAATTAAATATAATGCACTTGTAAAAATGAGTAAACTGTAGCAGTGTGCAGAAACATGGATATATTTTACAAATAAAATACTGTACGAAATAAGCTAGTCAAAAAATTATGGAAAGCATGAGTACATGAATATAAGTTAAAAATATGACAAAGCTAAATTATGATTTGGGAATAAACTTAAGTGATAAATTTATGAAGAGAATCAAATACAGAAGAAATTTGAGTCAGGAGAGTAGATACCTGAGAGGAATGGGACTTAGAATTCAGAAAAAGAATCCAGGGATCTACTAAGGTACTAGTAATGTTCTAATTCCTGGCCACAGTGGTGTTCACACAGTTGCTTACTATATAATTATTTCTCTAAATGCATTCAAATGCTTTATGCATGTTTCTTAATGCAAGTTACATTTAATAATTTAAAAAATACATTTCTGCTTAACAAATAGAAAAATAAGTAATGAAATTAATTGGTTTCTTTGAAAAGAGAAGACTAGAGAAGATTTTAACAAAAAAAGATAACCAGGGTTAACTACAGAACCTAGTTGTCAGTGGGGATGAGGCAGTGGGCATTGTAGCTGATGGGAGAACACAGATTTCAGTAAAGGTATAAATATGCAGGAACAATGGAGGTAAGATGGCGAGAAAGTGGCTTTGAAGAAGTAAGACTTCAATAAGTAACAGGTACCTGGGATCCCTGGGGCTCAGTGGTTTAGTGTCTGCCTTCGGCCCAGGCAGTGATCCTGGAGTCCTGGGATCGAGTCCCACCTCAGGCTCCCTGCATGGAGCCTGCTTCTCCCTCTGCCTGTGTCTTTGCCTCTCTCTCTCTCTCTCTCTCTCTCTCTCTCTCTGTCTCTCAAGAATAAATAAAATCTTTAAAAAAAAAGTAACAGGTACCCGATACTTTAAAATACAAGAACGATATGTAGAAGCCTGAGAAATGGGTGAATAAAATATACATTATGTTTATTAATTGATAAATTAGATGTTGTTTATCACTTGGTATAGTGCCTTGTAACTGCTTTTTGTACAAAGTGGATCCAAACATTTGAAGGAATGTATTTGGTGTAACTAACAATGGGACTCAGGGAAAGCAATTCTCCTTTCAGGAATGTTTTTTGGGAAAAGAATAGTGGATTTTCTCAGCTATTGTGTTCTACAGTCTTTTTGAAGGCTGATGCTCTTCTTTTTACATGTGAGACCTACCTGAAGACCCCAAATCAATCCTGACTGGAATCTACTGCATCCATTCCAGTAGTATCTGACATTATAAGTCACCAGTATCTTTTCAGCCAGATCCAGCAAACACTCTCTGGGAATTGATGCTATGGGAATCCAGAAATGGAAAAGGGCCCCCCTGGAGATAAGAGGTGGACTTCTGGCAGGATTGTCACAGCCTCCTTCTGTGACCCTGTGATCTTGGAGACCTTTCTCTCCGTGGAACAGGGATATGGACCTTTGAGGAGAGAGCACTTTCAAGGACATCCTGGTAACTCTTCACCTCTGAGGAAGCATGACTGAACTAGTTCTACAAGGTCAAAAAAAGAAGGTAGCGACCAGAACCAAATGGTGCCAGAGACAACTGCTGCTTTTATCTAACAGTTTGCCAGGGAGTAATGTGATGTGCAGTCTCAGCATTACAAAACCGGGTAGACGAGATGCTTCTCACAGAGAGAGCAGCTTAATAACTGGCCCCCTCAACTACTCAATTTTTTCAATTTCAAACTCAGCAGTAAAATCAACTCTGTAGTATCTTTCTGAACTTTACGAATACGTGTGGCAGAGACAGTTATTTGCCCATCAAAAATATATAGTTCTCTGCCATAATATTGCATTTGTGCTGGATAAAAGCTTACCAGCCAAGGGAACATTTTGCACCCCTCTTACAACTAGATTGGAACTCATATAATTGGTGAGTTCTGGACAAGGAATTTTGGTGGAAGAAGTTATATATTTTCTTGTCCTTGTGCCAGTTAAATGTCAGAGGACAGACACCTTTGAGAGATGTGTAATCGTATTTTCTCCTGTATCACCTCTACCTTGCCTGTGGTTGGATTTTATGTGAGAATATATATATATATTAAATGAAAAAATTTTTCATTATGCAAATCCACTGAGATTTAGTTTTCCCTCGTAAAGTAGCTATTGGTTTTCTAATATAGGAGTCTAGAATTTTTTTAATATTTTATTTATTTATTCATGAGAGACAGAGAGAGAGAGAGAGGCAGAAACACAGGCAAAGGGAGAAGCAGGCTCCACAGGGAGCCTGACGCGGGACTCCATTCCGGGTCTCCATGATCAGGCCCCGGGCAGAAGGCAGTACTAAACCACTGAGCCACCCAGGCTGCCCTAGAAATTTTTTTTCTATAAAAGTCAAGGTCCAGATAGCAAGTATTTTTGGCTTTGTGAGCAATAGTGTCTCTGTCTTAACTACTCAATACTGTGATTATACTGTGAGAGGAACTATAGACAACATAAATGAATGAGCATTGCTGTGTTCCAATAAAATGTATTTACAAAATTAAGGGTTGGGCCAGATTTGACCCACAGGCTACAGTTTCTGCAATACAATAGGCAGATGTAATGTCTTAGCCTTATTTTATGTCTCCCATTAAGGATGAGTGTTGTTAATGGGTATAATAGGATAATTTTTTATGTGGGATCAAGGTTAAGGGAAGATGCCATTTTCAAATAAACTAAATTAAACGTGTAGACAAAAGAAATAACAAAATAAGCACATGTAAAGTGTATATAAAAGAGGAAGAATACATTCAATTGATTAAACAAAGACTTAGAAGAAAGGGAGAGCACATGATATGTGGAAACTAACTGTGGAAAACATGAGACACTACTTGCTATTCAGGCAGCTGAAGAAAGGAAAAATCTTAAATAAGATAGAGAAAAATGGTTACTGAGGAGTAGAAGCTGAGACAATAAATATCATTGGATATCCCAAGAAAGTTGTTAGAAGAAATTTTAGGACATAAAATTTTAGAAATTTTTATAATACATATTAAATTTTTTTTAATTGAGGTAAAATTCATGTAATATTAATCATTGATCTCTTTAAATTGTACAATTTAGTGGCATTTGGTACACTCAACAGTATTGTGCAACCATCACCTCTGTAGCTCCCAAATATTTTCATCATGCTAAATAAAAGAAAACACCATGAGAGAAGACCCATTAAGCCATCACTACCTCTCCCCCTGTTCTCTTGCCCCTGATAACTACTAGTATGCTTTGAGTCTCCATGCATTTCTATCTTCTGGAAGATTTTGTGTTTTTTGTTTTTTGTATGTGTTTTGTTTTTGTTTTTGAGAGAGAGAGAGAACGTGAGCAGGGGGTAAGGAGCAGAATCCCAGGAAGACTCCACACTCAGCACAGAGCTTGACATGGGGCTCGATCTCACAACTCTGAGATCATGACTTGAGCCAAAACATAAAGTCAGATGCTTAACTGACTGAGCTACCCAGGTGTTCGTCTCCTCTCTTCTCTTCTCCTCTCCTCTCCTCTCCCCTCCTCAACTCTCCTCTCCTCTTCTTTTCTTTTCTTTCTTTCTTTTTCTTATTCTTTCTTTCTTTCTTTCTTTCTTTCTTTCTTTCTTTCTTTCTTTCTTTCGTTCTTTCTTTCCTTCCTTCCTTCCTTCCTT
Source organism: Canis lupus familiaris (assembly GCF_011100685.1). Taxonomy (NCBI): domain Eukaryota; kingdom Metazoa; phylum Chordata; class Mammalia; order Carnivora; family Canidae; genus Canis; species Canis lupus. The sequence goes on from NW_023330402.1 coordinate 159,438, forward strand.
CCTTCCTTCCTTCCTTCCTTTCTTTTTCTTTCAATTTAAGTGTAATTAACATATGTGTCCCTGTTTAGGTGCCCTGGCTAGTTCAAACGGTTAAGTGTCTGACTTTGGTTCAGGTCATGACCTCAGGGTCCTTGAGTAGAGTCCCAGGTCAAGCTGCCTGCTCAGTGGGGAGTCTGCTTATTTCTCTCTCCTTGCTCATTCTCTCTCTCTCTTTCCCCCCTTCTCTCAAATAGATAAATATATTAAAGAAAAAGATATATGTGTTACAACAGTTTCAGATGTACCATATAATGGTTCAACAACACATTATTCAATGCTCATCAAGATTCATATATTCTGAATCTTGTCTATTTCAACAATCTTCCACCCACACCAATCCCCTCACAACCACCAGTTTGTGCTCTGAATTTAAGAGTCTGATTTGTCTCTTGTTTTGTTTCTTAAATTCCACATATGCATCAAATCATATGGAATATGTCTTTCTCTGACATTTTGCTTAGCATTATACTCTCTAGGTTCATCCAGGTACTGGCAAATGGAAGATCTCATTCTTTTTTATAGCTGAATAATAGCTTATATATACATAAGAAGTGGATGCTACTTCTTTATCCATTCATTTATCCATGGACATGGATTGCCTCATTATCTTGGCTACTATAAATAATGCTGCAATAAACACAGGAGTGTATCTATTCAAATTAGTGTTTTCATTTTCTTTGGGTAAATACCTTATAGTGGAATTGCTGGATCATATGATAATTCTATTTTTAATTTTGAGGAACCTCCGTAATAGCTAAACCAGTTTACATTCCCTCCAGCAGTGCACAAGGATTCCCTTTTTCTCCACATCTTTGCCAACACTTGTTATTTCTTTTTTTTCCATTTTAGGCATTCTGATAGGTGTGAGGTGATACATCATCATGGTTTTAAATTCCATTTCCCTGATGATTAGTAATGTTAAGCAACTTTTCATGTGTCTCTTAACCATCTGTATGTGTTTTTCAGAAAAATGTCTGTTCAGGTCCTCTACCCACTCTAGACACAACAATTAAAGAAACAAACAAAAAAGAAATAAAAGGCATCCAAACTGATAAGAAGTAAAATTTTCATTATTTAAAATGACATAATACCATATTAGATAAAACCAATGACTCCATCAAAAAACTACTAGAACTGATAAATGAATTAAGTAAAGTCAGAGGATACAACATTAATATACAGAAATCTGTTTCATTTCTATACACCAATAGTGAAGTAGCAGAAAGAGAAATTAAGAAAACAAACTCAATGACAATTACACCAAAACAATAAAAAGCCTAGGAATAAACTTAACCAAAGAGGCAAAGGACCTGTACTCTGAAAATTATTAAAAAATGATGATGAAAAGTGAAGATGATACAACCAAACAGAAAGATTTTCCATGCTCGGGGGTGAACAAAATTACTAACATGTCCATACCACCTATAGTAATATCCAGATTTTTTTAAAATATTTTTTTCCTTATTTATTTATGATAGTCACACAGAGAGAGAGAGAGAGAGGCAGAGACACAGGCAGAGGGAGAAGCAGGCTCCACGCACCGGGAGCCCAACGTGGGATTCGATCCCGGATCTCCAGGATCGGCCCTGGGCCAAAGGCAGGCGCCAAACCGCTGCGCCACCCAGGGATCCCTATCCAGATTTAATATAATCCTTTTCAAAATACCAAACTAGAACAAATAATCCTCAAATTTGTGTGGACTCTGAAAAGCCAAAGCAATCCTGAGAAAGAAGAACAAAACTGGAGGTAACACAATCCCAGATTTCAAGACATATCACAAAGCTAGAGTAAGTCAGAACAGTAATGTACAAGCACAAAGGTAGACAAAGATAGATCCATGGATCAGAATAGAGAGCCCAGAAACAAACCCATGTTTATATGATCAATTAATCTATAGCTAAGGAAGCAAGAATACACAATGAGGAATAGATAATCTCTTCAATAAATGGTGATAGAAAAACTGGATAGCTACCTGAAAAAAAAAAATGAAACTGGTTCACTTTCTTACACCATACACAAAAATAAACTCAAAGTGGATTAAAGACCTAAATGTGAGACCTGAAACCATAAAACTCCTAAAAGGAAGGGAGGCAGTAATTTCTTTGCCTTTAAAATATGTATATCAAATCATTATGATGTGGGACACCTGAGTGGCTCAGTGGTTGAGCATCTGCCTTTGGCTCAGTTTGTGATCCCGCGTTCCTGGGATCGAGTCTTACATCAGGCTCCCCACGCAGAGCCTGCTTCTCCCTCTGTCTGTGTCTCTGTCTCTCTCTCTCTGTGTCTCATGGATAATAAATATTATTTTAAAAAATGATTGTAATGTACACTTACAGTGTCTTACAATTTAATTGTCAATTGTACTTCAATAAAGGTGAAGTAGGAAGTAAAAATATAAAACCTCAAAAAATGGCTGGACAAAAGAATTTAAGAACCTGTATATAATGTACTTTTAAATAATATACCATAGAATCAAAATAGGATAGGACAAGCATTTGTTACCTGAGGGTAAGTAAATAACGATGACGAGAACACAGAGTAATGCCTACATAGGAGACATGAACTTCTCAGGAAGCCATTTTAATGGTACTGGCAGATCAATAATTTGCAAATGAAGAAAGAGTTGGTAGTAATGTGGTAACCCACACCATCACTTCTGTGAGTTAGTCAGGGGAGTGGGCTATATGTTGTCCCTGATGGAGAGCAAAGAACTAGGAATTGATACAATGATTGCAAATGTTCAAGAGTGTGAAAAGTTTGTTCACATGAGATTGCAGATTTCCCAGAGCAAAACAGAAGGAATAGAATACATTCAACAAAGAATTTATTGGCTGTCTAGGGAAACGCAAGTTACTTAAGTTTCTGATGCCGTCAAAAGATAGTAGGATGCAAGTGTGTTTAAGAGATGTAATTTCAGACTTGAGAAAATGTAGATAAAATTAAGTTGGATTTTTCAGCATCCTTATAACAGGTGATTTCTCTACTTTTCCTGAATTGTGACAATTACCATACCTGAGATTCTTCTGCGTTTGATATTTTGTTTTGCCATTAGAGCTTTCCAGTGATACAAGCAGTTTAGTGTTTTAGCTCCATTTTCTTTAAGATTTTCTTCCTATTTTTTGAATTTTATTTTATTTAAATTAAAATAATTAAGATACAGTGTATTATTAGTTCCAGAGGTAGAGTTCAGTGACTCATTAGTTGTATATAACACCCAGTGTTCATCACATTATATGCCCTCCTTAGTGCCCATCACCCAATGACCCCATCCCCCCACTACCCTCCCCTCCAGCAACCCTCAGCCATCAAAAAAAAAAAAAAATGAAATCCCACCATTGGCAATGACGTGGAGAAAAAAACTACAGGGCATCATGCTAAGTGAAACAAGCAAATCCAAGAAATACAACCGTCATAGGAGAGGGGCATCTTATGTGATGAGTTTGGAGAGCATATTCAGCTCTCTTTTGGTTGGCACTCAGAAGATGGGGCAAATATAGGAAAGTTGACAGTCACTGACCAGTTTTCACCATTCTGTTAGCTCCATTTTCTGAGTGAAGTAGGTGATATCTACAGAGATAAGTAACACAAGGAACTCAACGTGACACAGCAAGTAGTGGTCAGATTGAGGTCTTCAACCTGTAATTGAATATCCCAATCAGGACTTTATTTATTTTACCTCAACAATACCTCCAAGGTATTAGGTATTAATCTTTGCCAGAAATTGTGAAACATGTTTTCTGTCATATTTCTTTGATATCACTGGTTGTAATCTACCAATATAATTTATATAGGGGTTTACAGAATTTATTTGAACAAAGTTTTATGTTCAAATCATATAGATTGAAATCACTGTGGTTGATAAACTATTTTCCTCCTGAAGAAAAAATAAAACCTTATATATTATTTCTCGAATAAAATGAAAACAGAAACCTAAAAAGAAGGGGGCAACAGATATTTTCTGCTAAGAAACATTGCAGCTGATTGCACAATTTCTGTCCCATGCAACAGACTGTGTCACACTTTGTGACCGATTACAATACAAAAATAATCCTAAATCATAAGATTTTTATGAAATGCCAGGTATGGTAAATGTGGCAAAATGAGAAAAAAAGACAAAACAAAACAAAACAAAACTCTGTATTCAGATGCGTGTTTCACAAATACTATTTTACCCTGAACAGCATCTTTATCATATAGCCTCTAGGCTGTACACATTTATAACAGGAACCGAGGTGAGACATCACAAAGATTGCTGTGTAATTTGGTGATCACAGATAAACCAGAGGTAAAGTCCTGCTGAATCAAAATACATTTGATATTAAGAAATGCATTTGATGCATTTGGCTCATTTTTGGAAAGTGAATCAGAAACGGCACAAAGGCAGGAACAAAATAGAAGTCTTAATAGATATTTGAATAAAAATATCTTAATTTATTGCAGCAATCTTTGAAGAGATAGTATTGTATTTGCTTGAAAACAGTATGAAAAAATATGGTTTTGCAAGTCATTTAGTTTGTGATATAATGAACCAAATGGCTTGCTGAAAATTTGGATGAATTCCAGTTCAACAGCCACTATTCAAATTGGTAGTGACAGCTCATTCTGAGGAAAAAATGTAATTTTGATATGATTGATATGAACTCAAAGGTGTGTGGAGAACTGTAGTGTACTTTGTGCATAGGCGTTGTGACAGGTTGGCACATCTTTAATTCTGATTTAAAACAAGCCAGGGCACTGCAGTTTCAAATGCCATTAAGCTTATATACCACATGAAATTATTTGATTTACTGGAATATTCCAAAAAGCAACATGTGCCAAAATTTCAATACTATGAGTCTGATATCTGTATTAAATTGGCACGTTATCCTCTAAAACTAATTCCAATATTTTCTTCCTTTAGTAAGAGGAAAAACATTCATACATATTAATTAAATTTAATTATAACTTAGTAAATGCTGGTTCTTTAATTGTGAAATCCAGAAGTATACATCACTTCATCCAGAAGTTAAAGGAAATAAAGAGTCTCTGCCATAAAAACATAACATTAATTTCAACATCAAAATGGGGTCATAATTCTATTGGATGAAAAATGGCGCTAAATGTAGATTATTGGCAGAATTCTTCAATTCTGCCCATTTAGATTTTACTGATTTGGCATGTAAACATTTAATTTCTTCACTGTATTCCCACACAGACTAATTAGTATTTTTCCAATACAAAAGAATTCAAAGGAGACTATATAATTTTGAGGGTAGATTTTTTTAAAAAAAGAACTATGATTTTTCAGTGGCCATTGTCACAAAGTGGATCTTAACAAATTATATCCTCAGAGAAACTATTCTAGTAGTTATGACTTCCTAAAAAGCTTAAGGTGAGGGGTGCCTGGTGGCTCAGTTGGTTAAATGTCCAACTCGATTTTAGTTCAGGGCTTGATCTCTGTGTTGTGAGATTGAGCCCTGTGTTGGGCTCGGTGCTGAGCACCGAGTCTGTTTGTCCCTCTCCCTCTGCCCCTCTTCTGCTCATGAGCACACTCTGCTTCTCATTCTAAAATCAATCATTCTAAACAATTTTATAAAGCATAGGTGGTATTCTCTTTAGTGAGATAGTTTATATTGTCATTTTATTCAGAAGCACTGTTGTAGGCCCCTTTTCCTAACTGTTTTCCCTTTTCCCGTAAGTTAATTGTCATAGACTATCCCATGCAATATTACTCTACACACACACACACACACACACACACACACACACACACACACACAAAAGGACCAAGACCACAGGTCAAGGAAGTAGCCATCCTCATACTTTCAGGTATGAATCAGTTATTTTCCAATAAAAATGACAGGAATCCAAATCAAACATATTCAAAATCTAACTAAGAAGCTCAAGCAATAAATAATCTTAGACAAGACTTGAGAAAGGATCCAAAAATTTCCTGAAGGGAAAACCAAACCAAACAAAACTGTTCTTCAGTCATATTTCATCTGTCTTTTGGCTATGTGTGCCTATATGTAGATTCCATTCTCTTGAAAGAGGTCTCTACACAGTAGCACAAATAAACACTAGAAGAGCTAGGATTTACTGTAAATAATGTTTATGGAAATTTTTTCACCTTTTTCTGTATCCCTTTCAATTTGTTAAAATAAATATGACTATTTCAGTTTTGGTCAAATATCCTTTTCTAACTAAATGGGGATGGCACACATTGGCCGGTCTCAGAAGTCTACCATGATGTTTCCTATATGAAGGTTGCATTTGTAGATCACATCAGTGTACAGGAGGGACAATTCTCAAAATAAATGAAAAGTTCCATCATCAAAGGAAAGGAGAGGAGTAATAGATGTTTTGAAAGAAACAAGGAGAAGCTAAATTATTTGTATGATTAACCTCTGTAATATTATCTTCTTTCAGTGTCTGAAATTCCCATTTTTAAAAATGTCACATTTATATTATTGCAGATCATCATTTCCAAATGAACACTGCAAAATGTTTATATTGTGCATTGATAGAGAAGTCTATGTATCGAAGAAGAGGTTTTTTAACTGAAAATAAAGTAATATTCATTTACTAATATACCACTCCAGATGGACCGAATCTTATTTTACTTTTTTTTTTATTTATTTATGGTAGTCACAGAGAGAGAGAGAGGCCAAAGACACAGGCAGAGGGAGAAGCAGGCTCCATGCACCGGAGCCCAACGTGGGATTCGATCCCGAGTCTCCAGGATCGCGCCCTGGGCCAAAGGCAGGCGCTAAACCACTGCGCTACCCAGGGATCCCGTTACTCTTTAGATATACAACAGAACTCTTATATGTCAAAGCTCATAACTGTTTTAACTGAGTATATGGGAATTGGAGACTTTGGAGAAACAGCTTCAATGGAGCCCTTCATCCAGACCAATCATAAATCACAAAAACTTAGAGGTATTTTCAAATGGATTGAATATGTGAAGATAAATATCTAGAATTTTAAATTTAGCTTAAAACTAAATGATGTAAAGTATATAAGTTCAAGACTTTTATTTTTCAGCTGTGCACATTATTTCATTACTGTACTTTTTATACTGTTTGATGCGATCCATTTAAAAGTATACATAGACCAATCACATAAGGCACATGATCTACAAAGTCCACCAAATCACCCATTCTTCCAGATATAGACAAATCTAATTTCTTCATTATAGTATTATTCTAATTAAGATAAACATCAATGTGAGTTTATGCTTAGAAGCTCAGGGCACATAGGTATTCACCATCTTGATCCAATAATCTCTACTTCCCTTAAAAAATCTGAATCAATATAATCAGAAATTTTAGGTACATTTAAAAAAAGTCAAGGGATATGGCAAAGAGAAAAAACCAGCAGAGCTTGCAAAGGCTGAGCTCAAAACAGAAATATTCAACTTGAACTTTAAAAAGTAACCTTGATAGATGTAAGTTATATTTGCTTTTGGAAGGCTTAAACTGTATATCCAGCACAAATGTACCAGACAAGTTAAAATTCCATTGACCTTGGCAATGTCTGAAAGAAAATGTATTCATGGAGATCAACTGTGCTGAAATTAATCTCTTCTGTTGATAAAATAAAAGTGATGTTTCTTTCTCAAAAGAGAGAGAGAGAGAGACATTATTTTGGCTTCTGGGTTACCTACAATGCTTGGGGCAGAAAAACTAGTCACTGTGGCATTGTAGTCTTTAAAAAAGAAAATCTCATTTACTATTTGTCACAGGAAGTCAATCATGGAGTATCAGTGCAGTGAGGCAGTTTAGCAATCTATGTTCCTGCTAATCTCTCTTTCAGAGTCTACGAAGGGCATTTAAGTAACCGTCTTACACTGCACTTTGGGAAATTTTATTTCATTCTTTTAAGCATGTGTGATATGGAAACGTCAATTTTTTACTTTACCTGAGATTGATGTATATACTTATTAGCAGACTTTTTAACGTTGTTTTAAAGTTTCAGAGTGGGAGCCTCAGGAACGTGAAAATAAAGCAAAACCAAAACCAAAGACATTCTAAAGTCTTTTTTTTTTTAAATATACTTTTCACTTTAGGACAATTGAAGTTTGAGAGAAAAACTGTAAACGTACTACAGAGATTCCCATATACTCTACATTGAAATTCTTCTATTATCAGGCATCTTACATTAATATGGTCTACTTGTTACAATTAATGAACCAATATTGTTGGTAGCTAACATGCATAAATAGTGAACCAAACCATTATTGGTATAACTAAAGTGTATACCTTTTTCAGGATTCCTTAGTTCTTACTTGATGGACTTTTTCTGTTTTAAGGTCCCATCCACCATACCACATTACCTTTAGTGGTCATCTTGCTGAAGTTCCTCTTGACTATGGACTGATTCTTAGAAATCCTCACAATTTTAGAAGTATTGGCTCACGCATTTTGTAGGAAGTCTTTTCTATTGGGAGTTTTCAGGTATTTTCCTTATGATAATACAGGGCTACGAGCATTTTGGAGGAAGATCCACTATGGTAGAGTGCCATTGTCCATCATCATGAAAAAATGCTCCCTATTTTTAATTTTAAAAATAAGGAGGGGAGATTTGAAACTATAATCATTATATTGTAAGTGGTGAAATGAAAAGAGATAGACGATGTTCAACTATTTGTTTCTTAAATTCCATATGCAAGTGAAATCATGTGGTATTTGTCTTTCTCTGACTTATTTTGCTTAGCGTAATATGCTTTAGCTTCATCCACATCATTGCAAATGGCGAGATTTCATTCTTTTTGATGGCTGAGTAATACTTCATGCATATATATGTGTGTATATATGTATACCTATAGAATTTCTATTTCCCAATACAAATGAAACATGAGCAAGTCCACAAATGCAGATATCTATAGATAATTAGAACAAATGAGTAAACAAACCAAATGTATTAAGACTTCCTGAACAACCATAGAGGAAAGTATAGGCTGCATGTGTATTCCATGGGTCTACTGGCCACTGAAGTTGACATTTAGACATGAGAATAATAAAATATACATCAGAGTTTTGAAAAATAATCAGAGGGAGATCTACATAAATGCAATGAATCTATAACTGTAATTCATTAACTCCAATAAGGAAAGAGTGAGAAATGCAAATTTAGTTTAGTTTAGTTTTTTTTGTTTTTTTAAACAGCAGAGTTAGGTATACCCAAAGAATAATAATGACAATAGCTATTTAGGATTATCTGGTATTTTCTAGTAAATAGCACCTAAAATACCTGCATTAATTTTATCATCAACTAAAAGCCCAATTCTTATTTTGGTAATACCTTTTGGATACAGAAATTATATTTATAATTTTCAATTCAGACTATATTCTCTAGATACAGAATATTTCTTTGAGTCCTATGAGATATATAGGTTGCCCTGTTTCCTATTCTGCAAGTAATACAGGTACAACAGTGTTCTTAATAAAACAAATATGCTAGGTATCTATGGTGACTAAGTCAGTGTGAGAACATAGTTGTAGACATACTAGCTGATAAATCTGGGATGCTCCTCAACCATGGTTATGTCAGTTTCCTTACTTATATAATGGAGATTACTTATAAAATGGGAGATGATTATTATCAGTATTTATGTTTATTTTTCAAAAATGAATAAAGGTTTCTAATGAATTCAAGATCAAATATTTGTGTATGTATATATATATATATTTTTTTTTACAACTTTTTAAAGTTATAGTAACATAACCTGCATTTACTGCTATAATTAACAGTGAGCCATAATGTTTCAAATCTGGGCAGTTAGATGCCAGAGCCAAAATTCTCAGAAATAGGTTATCATCTTCCTCTAATAGTTCAATCAGTAATAGGCATCTTTAATATGCATGTGTTTGTTTCATACACATCCAGTATTTTGTTGCCGAAAGTAGGATCATTAATATAGGTTTTGTACTGACCATAGTCTCTAAGTTCCTTTTATGAATACAGTCATGGTATCAGCCTGTTTATTTTCAGTTGCTTCTCATAAAAATTATAGAACATGAAATAAATTCCAGTTGTTTGGATTCCAATAAAAGTGATTTCTCAGTAGATGCTATTAAAAAACAGAAGAATAAACACCATATCCTAAATTATATTTCAGAATAAGCACTGTAGGTAAAGTAATTTCCTGTTTTTTGCCAAATGTAAATTTGAAATTCACACAGCAAGTTGATGGTGGAACTAAGCTAGTCCTGTGAAATGTTGAACTATCAGTGGAACAGTTAAAAAAATTGCAGCCTATAAAAAACCTCACAGTACTATTAACAAATTGAATGCAGTTATTTCTAGTGAGAATCCTAACCAGTTAAATAAATCTCTTTCTAACTCAATATAATGATGGCTTTCATTTTAGTGCTTTTGTCACCCCTTTATTAGATATTTTAGTTCATGTCAAAGAAAAGTGACTTTATTGGGTGTTACAAGCTATTTGTATTAAGAATAATATTGAACATTTGAGTTGAGTATACTGATGCATTATCCATGGCATTCCATTTTTGGCAAGATTGTTAGTTAATCAGAATGAATGAAAATAAACTAACCTTTTTCTAAAACAATATAATCCATTCAAGAAAAGATGGATGATAGAATAATTTCAATATATTGATTTGATGTCTTATTCCAGTTGAATTTGAATCAAATCTTTAAAGTCTACTTTCTATTTCATCATATAAATAACCACATTAGTTTCAGTTTATGAAGAAATGTAGAAATTTCTTTTGCTCAAATGAATGGTCACATATCAATCTGCCACTAAGGACTAAAAAGAGTTTTTATTTTTTTTCCCTGATCTTATTTTTATCATTATAATTGGACAATCATGAATACTTCAATCAAATATGTTACCATAATTTTAAGCATTCTATGCCAATTTAAAACTTTAGGCATTCGCAACCTCCACACCATAGGAAATATAAGAATACTAGAACAGTACAAGAAACTTGAGTTCACTGTAACTTATTTTTTGAGAAAGAAACCATAAGAACTTACAACTTATGTGATATTTCAGTCATTTGAGGCTTCAAAGATTAATAAAATATATAATTTTCCTCAGTAAGTTGAGAAAGATGTAAAGATGACAGCTATGTAACTAACCAGCACATTCAGATCTCTAGTTTTGAGATTCTGAACAGAATATTTGTGGGACACCTCCTATTAGATGTGCTAATGATAACAAGAATTCAACATGAGAAAAGTAAGTTCATTTTCTCTTCTTTGACCCTGACCTATTCCTTAGCTCAAATCTACCTCATGCCTGCTTTTGCTAACTATGCAATGGCATCAATTTCCACCCAATCATAAAACTCAGATTCAAGAAGTAGTCCAGATCTCTACTTTTATCGATAAGCTTAGCCAACAACTGACTGACTCCCATTAAGTCTCTCTCAAATACCTTTTCACCTAATTATCCGTACAGTTGATTACTTACTTTAAATTGGTCTTCATCTTGAATCTCTGGGACTACAACTACTACTTCTCAAGTAATCCTCCCTCTCAGTGTATCTTACCTTTTTACATCAAATTTTCATACTATTGGGAGAATGATCAAGGCAAAACACAAATTAAACCATAGCCTTTCTTTTTGTGAAACATTTAAGTGCACCATCTATGACATAATTATTTATATTTCTCTAGCCCAATCTTGTTATTCATAGCTCCATTTGCACCTCAAATGTTGACGATTCTAAAACTCCTTCTTTCAAATACAAACTGAAACGTATAGTAATGTATAGTATATTACAAAGGCTCATTCCTCTGTATAAATGCTCTCCCCAACCAGTAGCATCGGATGCATCTCTGTTCACCCAGTAATTTTATACATGTGGCTTTCTTTCTTGCATGTGAAAATTTCCCTGATCTTTCTATAGAATTTATAATCTTTCTTTAGTATAGCCTTCCCCCCCCCAATTTATAACCCTTTACCATTGTTAATATGGGGATCCTAATTTGCTGATATTATATTAAGATATACAGGCAACATATCTTTTTCTGTCCTTTTTTCATGTATCTAAACCATTTTATTACCCTTAAATTTTCTCACATGATAGGAGAGATTAGTATTTGTTAAAATCTATGAAAGTTATTCTAATTCAATAACTCACATAGATCCGTAAGGAAACTTATAGTCTCTTAGGTAAAATACATTTCTTTTAAAATTTCCACATTTATCTTACTACTCCTCTCAAGATATGGAGTGGATTCACAGTAGACTCATATGACTTAACCTTGTGAAGGTAAAGTGAAAATAGTATCCCACACTTATTTTCTGTAGCCTCTGCTAAGAAAATACTGGTCCAGATTTTCCTCTGAGTAGATATCTGCCTATATCTTGTGATGATGTCATTGGTTGATGTATCTCATATGCAATGACAATATCATATTCTAATTTGTATGGCCATCTACCCTGACATGACAGCCAACATCAGCTATCATTGTTTCTGAAAACCCCCTTGGTTCTGTTTATATAATCTCTGTTGGCCTTCTTGGGTCTGCTGTGATTCTAATATCATCATAAAAAAAGATGTTCACTATAGCTTTTGGCAACAGTGCTACCCCATATTAAGACTGTCCTCTCCAAAGTGAATATTATTCACATAAAATAAAAATGCAGGGTAATTTAGAATAGTTAAAGCAAGTTTCTCCTTCTGAATAACCAGATAAATAAGATTCCATAAATATGTCTGCAATAAGGTTGGTGTAGGAGGCAAAGAACTAAACACGACAAAAGATGGAACTTCCTCAGGCATTTTTCTTAAATCCTCCAATATTACTCCAACCAAACTTTTATGAAGAGAGGAGTTCCAGATGTGGGTTGTATTGTAGGCCAATGTTTGTTCTCTCTTCTTTTTTTTAGACTTTACATGTGACAGAAAGGAAAATCTCCCCTGTCCCCACAGCCCTGTCTGATTGTGACCTCCATTTCATAAAACTCTATTATAATAAGTCAACAATTACAACCAAGAGCTAATGAAATTAAGAAGATATATTTCCCTTTAAACTGCTTGGATTTCAAGTCCCATAGTTCAAAATTGCATTAAAAAAATGAATTCTATACAGTGGACATGCATTCACCTAAGCATCAATGAATTAGATGCTCCAAGGCAACAAGATTTATAGATTATCAAAACAACTGAAAAGTATACAATGCTTTCATTATTAAACAAAATCAGGCATAAGTCTGAATATGAGGAAATATTTTTCCTGATTGACATTTACATAGTGTATATATATAATATGTAACATATAATCATGAATACATATTTACATATAATATATATCAAGAATACATATAGAGAAAATATATATTTAAAGAAATATCCTTTTATGTTTAAGTTTTATATATTCTTATATATACATTATATATTTATATTCTTACATATATATAAATTTACATATACAGAGAAAAATATACATTTAAAGACGTCATTTTATGTTTAATTTTTATACATTTTTTAAAGATTTTTTTTAAAGTTTTTTTTTAATTTTTATTTATTTATGATAGTCACACACAGAGAGAGAGAGAGAGGCAGAGACACAGGCAGAGGGAGACGCAGGCTCCATGCACCGGGAGCCCGACGTGGGACTCGATCCCGGGTCTCCAGGATCGCGCCCTGGGCCAAAGGCAGGCGCCAAACCGCTGCGCCACCCAGGGATCCCTAATTTTTATACATTCTTATTCATATAAATTTTAATATAAGATGTTCTTCCAATTACATTATTTCAAACAACAAAGTACTGTTCAAGGAAAACTTGCTGACATTATCTGAATTAAGGAAATTCGGAAATATATCTATAGATGTCAAATGACAGGATTAGTGAATAAAGAGGCTAATAAACTTTCTTGGGTTATGTATTTTTTTTTTTTATAAAGATTTTATTCACTTATTCATGAGAGAGAGAGAGAGAGAGAGGCAGAGACACAGGCAGAGGGAGAAGTAGGCTCCATGCAGGGAGCCCGATGTGGGACTCAATCCCGGGACTCCAGGATTACACCCTGGGCCAAAGGCAGTGCCAAACCACTGGGCCACTGGGGCTGCCCTGGTTATGTATTTCTAGTTCATTCCACTGTAGTTGGAAAACATACTAACATATAGCAAAAATACTATAGCACAATTATTAATAGCAAAAGCTTCAATGTCAAACTGTTTTGACTCAAAAGTTAACCCTGCTACAGGCCAATATTAACCCTCTATATTCATCATCTGTAAAATGTGGGTAGTATAATTAATGATCACATTATGTTGTTTTCAGGACTAAATGAATTATATACATCAAGTATTTATAATATCCCCAGGTAAAAATCAATTAATAGGTATTAAATATTATAAATAGTAATTCCTCTTTGATGAATGAAACCTGTGTCACTGATACTTCTGCCATTACTTCCAGTATTCATTTAAAGAAAAAAGAAAATATGACTGTATAAATTTTCAAATATTTGAATATAGTTGCTAATTCAGCATATCATACAGTTTTAAATTATTACTCATTCCTGTTTTCCAGTTATAAATAAACCCCAATTAGTCTAAAACACTCAAGGTGTTTATGAAGAATTAAATCCAGTCATCCTGGCTTGATTTTGGACTATGCATGTTAAATGCCAAAAAGATATCTTTTTTTTCCTAAATATTAAGGGTGTTATAGATCATGCTGAAATTTTGTAAGACACATGCCTCTGTATTTTTTTTTCTTTTTTAGCTAAGCTTCTTATTTTGTGATAATTTAAGATTCACGTGCAGGTGCAAAAATAATACAGAGAGTTCTTATAGATCCATTATTAAGTTCCTTCCAAAGACAGAATGGATTGCAAAACTATAGTACAATATCACAACCAGAATACTGACACTGATCCCATCAAGAAACAAAAATGTAGTTCACCGCAAGGATCCCTCATTTTTTCTTCATATAAACATACCAACTTCCTTCTCAAATTCACACCCTCAAACACCTGGCAACCACTAATCTCTTTTTATTATCTATTATATTATAATTACAAGAATGTCATATATACGGGATCAAAACAGTATGTTACCTTTTGAGGTTTATTTCCCTCTCGGTAGAAATATACAGGTTGTTGCATGTATCAGTAGTTTTCTGTTTGTTTGTTTGTTTGTTTGTTTTTTGTTTTGTTTTTGTTTTTGGCCTTTGCAGGGCATAGAGTTTATTTTTTTTAATTTATTTTTTATTGGTGTTCAATTTACTAACATACAGAATAACCCCCAGTGCCCGTCACCCATTCACTCCCACCCCCCGCCCTTCTCCCCTTCTACCACCCCTAGTTCGTTTCCCAGAGTTAGCAGTCTTTACGTTCTGTCTCCCTTTCTGATATTTCCCGCATATTTCTTCTCCCTTCCCTTATATTCCCTTTGCATCACTTGCCATCAGGGAAATACAAATCAAAACCACAATGAGATCCCAACTCCCACCAGTGAGAATGGGGAAAATTGACAAGGCAGGAAGCCACAAATGTTGGAGAGGATGCGGAGAAAAGGGAACCCTCTTACACTGTTGGTGGGAATGTGAACTGGTGCAGCTACTCTGGAAAACTGTGTGGAGGTTCCTCAAACAGTTAAAAATAGACCTGCCCTACGACCCAGCAATTGCACTGTTGGGGATTTACCCCAAAGATACAGATGCAATGAAACGCCGGGACACCTGCACCCCGATGTTTATAGCAACAATGGCCACGATAGCCAAACTGTGGAAGGAGCCTCGGTGTCCAACGAAAGATGAATGGATAAAGAAGATGTGGTCTATGTATACAATGGAATATTCCTCAGCTATTAGAAATGACAATACCCACCATTTGCTTCAACGTGGATGGAACTGGAGGGTATTATGCTGAGTGAAGTAAGTCAGTCGGAGAAGGACAAACATTATATTTGTTTGTTTTTTTTGTAATTGTTCAGTTGTACTCCATAGTATGAAGGAACTGCAGTCTACTTAACTGTTTTTTGTTGGAGGACATTTGAATCCAGTTTTTGATTCTTAAAAAAAAGCAAGCATAAGCATTCAGGTTTAGGCTTTGTATCAACATGTTGTCATTTCTCTAATATAAATGATCAGGAATCTAAGTGCTGGTACATGGAATACTTGCATGTTTACTTTTTTAAGAACCTGTCAAAGGGGTGCACCTGGGTGGCTCAGTGGCTGAGCATCTGCCTTTGGCTCAGGGTGTGATCCCAGGGTCCTGGGATTGAGTCCCACATTGGGCTCCCTGTAGGAGCCCTCTGCTTCTCCTTCTGCCTTTGTCTCTGCCTTTCTCTGTGTGTCTCATGAATAAATAAATAAAATTAAAAAAAACTGCCAAAGGTTTGCAAGATGGCTGTACTATTTTACATTCTCGCCATCACCGTGAGTTAAAGTTACTCCAGATCCTTACTATTGTTTACTGGTGTCACTGTTTATTATTTTAGTGATATTGATACATGTGTGGTACCATTTTATTTTTTTTAAGATTCATTTATTTATTTCAGAGAGAGAGAGAGAGAGCGCACAGCAGGTGAGGGGCAGAGGAGGAGAATCTCTCAAGCAGACTCTGTGCTAAGTGTGGATACCTATGAGGGGCTCTATCTTACAATCCTGATGCTGTGATTTGAACTAAGCCAAGAGTTGGAGGCTCAACCAACTGAACCACCCAGGTACTCTTCTTTTTTTAGTTTTAATAATAAACTTCCTAAAGGCTACTGATGTTGAACATCTTAAACTTACTTATTTACCATCTCTAATGAATTATAATTATTTTCTCTTAGCCTGTACCTAGAATTTTTGTCCTCTTATATGATATTTATAGAGCAAATTTTTAATTTTGATGAAGCAAATTGATCCAGTTTTCTTTTTTATTTGTCATGCTTTTTGTATCAAATGAACTAACTTTTGCTTAGCCTTAGATCCTGAAGATTTTTTTTTTTTTGGCAATCTATGTCCAATTGCTTCTGTACCATTTCTTGCAAAAGCTCTTGTTCTTCCCTTAAATTGCATCTGTCACTTCAAGTATTAAATCAGTTGAAAAATATCTGTATGGTCTGTTTGTGAATTCTTTATTCAATTCCACTGATCTCTGTGTCTATCTCTGTGTGTGTCAACATCATACAGTCTTGGTTACTATAGCGAAACAGGAAGTTCTAAAATTGGATAGTATAATGCCCCTCCTTTTCTTCCTTTCCTTATTCTATTTCTTTTGTCTTTCCATATAAATTTTATAAGTAACTATATTTATAATAAAGATTCTTGCAATGTGCCTCGGTGGCTCAGTTTGCTAAGTGTCTGACTCTTGATTCTGATCTCCAGGTTGTGAGACTGAGCCCTTTGTTGGGCTCTGGGCTGGACTTAGAACTTAAGAATCTTTCTCTCTTCTCTGTTCCGCCCCATATACCTAAAAAATAAAATAAATAAATAAATAAAATAAAATAAAGAATGAATGAATGAATGAATGAATGAATGAATCTTGCTGGGATTTGGATAGGAAGTACCCTAAACCTCTTCAATTTGGGCAAAGCAGACAACTTTACTATGTTGAAGCTTTCATACCATGAGCAAGACATGTCTCTGATTCTTCAATTACTTAGACATGCCTTGATTTCTTTTATGATTATTTAAAAATTTATCTGAAAGTTGGTAAGGAAGTAAATCTTAAAAGTTATTATCACAGGAAAAAAAACTGTAACTACATATGGTGATGAATGTTATTGACTTACTGTGGTGAGCATTTCACAATATAAACATATCATTATGTTGTACACTGGAAGCTCATACAATGTTATGTAGATTATCTCAATAATTTAAAAATGATTATTAAAAATTATAGACTTTTAGGGATTTAAGCAGAGATGATCATGTCACCTGTAAAAGGAGACACTTTTAATGATTTCCCTTCTGGTCTGTATGTTTTTATTTCCTTTCCTTGTCCTATTGTATTAACTAGAACTTCTAGTTCTCTATTGCTTAATGATGATGACAGTAAATGTCTTTGCCTCATTACAGATCTTAGAGAGAAAGCATTGTTAGTTCAACTTTAAGAACAATGTTAGTGGAAGGCCTTTTGTAGAACTTATTTATGAAATTTTCAAAATGGTCCCTTATTCCTCTTTTTCTGACAGTTTTTATAATGAATGTGTGTTGAATTTTGTCAATTTCTCTGTTTCAGTTAATATGAACGTGGACTTTATCTTCTTTAATCTCTTACTGTCATGGATCATTTTGAATGAATTCAAATTCAATTTGGGCATTCTGCAAAGTTATTATATATTGCTAAATATTTTTTGGTAATATTTTGTTACAAATTTTGCTTCTATATACATGACAGACACTAGGATTTTTCTCTGTATCTATTTCCTTTTTTCTTTTCTTTTCTTTTTGGGCAGTCCTCTTATTGCTTTGGTATCAGCAAAATTCTAATTTAACCAAAAAAGAAACAAAAATTGGGAGAATTTCTTCCTCTTTTGTTTCCTATAAGAAACTGTGTAGAATCCATTCTTTAGATATTGTGGATATTCTCATCCAAGAAAATCATTTGAACATAGAGTTTTCTTTTTCAGTTGTTTTTAAAGAAATTCAATTTCCTGAATAGTTATAGGACGATTCAAATTATTGGACTTATACTTAATTGTAGTAGCTTGTGATTTTCAAGGGATATATATGTGCAGGGTTTTTTTTTACAGTATTCTCTTAACACTTTTAATAAATCTTCAGGGTCTATAGTGATGTTCCTGTTCAAATATAATTCGTGTTTTATCTCTTATTTGTCAAGAAATTTATCTGATACGTTGATCTTTACAATGGATCAGGTCTTTATGTCATTGACTTTATTGCTTTTTCTCTTTAAAATTTCATTTATTTCTACTTATATCTTTATAACCTTCCTTCTGTTTGCTTTGACTTCACTTTGCTTCATTTCATGATGCATGTTATAGAGTGTTTATCCTCCTGATCCCCAAATTCATGTGACTGTATTTGGAGATGAGAAATTGAAGAAGGTTACATGAGGTCAAAAAGGTGAGGCCTTAAAAAAAAAAAAAGGTGAGGCCTTGATCCAATAGAATCCATGTCCTTAGATGAAGAGACATCAGAGAATTTGTTCTCTGTCTCCACCATGTGAGGACACAGTGAAAAGGCAACCATCTACGTCAAAGGGAGAGTTCTTTCCAGACATTATCCTGTTGGCACCTTGATCTTGGACATCCAGTCTCAAGAACTGTGAGAAAAGAAATTTCAGTTGCTTAAGCCACCCAGCCTATATAGTCTTCTGTTTGGTAGCCCAAGGTGACTGATACAAGATGGACGCTTAGAATGTTTATCTGTGACATTTCTATTGTTCTTATATATGCATTTTTTTGCTACAAATGTTCCCGTATATTTTAATACGTTATGGTTTCTTGGATTCCTTTTCATTCACTTCAACACGTGTGTGTGTATGTGTGTGTGTGTGTGTGTGTGTGTGTGTTTGCTTGAGAGCTCCTCTTTGACCCATAGATTATTTAGAAGTGTGCTGTTTTGTTTCCTAGTGTCTGGGGAATTTTCTCATTGTCTTTCTGTTTTATGTCATTGAGGTCAGAGAACATGCTTTTAAAAAAATTAAATTCTTTTAAATTTGTTGAGATTTTTTCTTAAGGACTAGATTCTGGTCTATCTTGGTATGTGTTTCACGAGCACTTGAAGAGACTATGAATTCTGTGGGTGTTTGGTAGACTTTTCTATAAATGTCAATTAGGAACCTGATAATATCATTTCAGCCTAGGGAATACAAAATTTTAGGCTTTCCACTGGGCCTGTCCTGGCAGGGATGTGGGTGGGTGGCAACAATTTTTGGGGGTGTTGGTTTGGAAAACACAGTTTTTGTCTACAAGTTTTCTGTAATGTTAGGCTACTCTTTCCTGATCCTTTGGCTAGAGAGAAAAGACTTTTGTTGGGACATTTCTTTTGTCTGCTCCTTGGTATTTCTAGTTCTAGTTTCTTCAGTTCTAAATATGCATGTGATATATGAGGTTAAACAAATAAATAAAGACAGGAGTTTCACTACAATGAAGTTCCTTGTATCCCCAGATCCCTACCTGATTTGTCTTCTTTCCCTCAACTTTCAGAGTCATCTTCTAATTGTTTTAAATATAATTTGATGGATTTTTAGTTGCATTAAAATGAAAGAAGAAGAAAAATATGTCTATTGCATGTTCCTGGAAGTATAAATCCTATAACCCATTTAAGCTTAAAAATCCCAAAGTTATTTTTACTTGTGTTGCTATTAAGCTCTATTTTCTTCATTGTGTTTTGCACAGAGAAATTTTGAACCATACCTGAGCCAAAATCAAGAGTTGGATGCTTAACTGACTGAGCTACTTAGGTGCCCAAAAGGTAAAAATTTTACATACAATTTTTACCAGGTATCTTTGTTGCGCTTTCCTGCAAGTGTCATCTACAAATTTTATATTTTACATAGATTTATTAAAATTATTGATACAATCTTGAACAGATATAAGATAAAACTAAACTCCAAATAGTCATAATATACTGCATTTCATCATTTGTTTATGTATGCATACAATTGGTAATTGTTTTTGAAATGTTTCCTAATGATCACTTATTGTATAAACTAATGACCCTAAAAATCTAAAAATCTAACCAAAACACAAGAACAAAAAAGTTTCTAACCCCCAAAAGTTTATATCTTGAGTGAATGAGGAAAAGAGGTGCTTACACATATACTCCTCACGCACGTTTTAGGAAATACATGTGAATACTATTAAAATAAACCATATACAACTTATAAACCATGGTGATCGTATAGGAAAAAAAGGATTCCCAAGATATAGAAAAGGCATTACACATAGTTTGCTGGCTGATAAACAGAGACTAGGTCCTATAGTCTCATGATAAACTCCTATGCACATGTTTGAAAGAAGCTTCCGATTTCTGAGAACTTCAATATTAGTGGTAATATTAAAAGTACTATTAGTGCAAGCAAGATGAAATAGTATACTGAATACTGCTGGCATGACTTTTTTCTGAAATTGAACGCAAACTTACACTTAAGGTGAATATTATTATGATTTTTTTAGGTTTAGTGAGTGGAAATAATATTTTACATGATTACCTAATTCAGACTTCACTGAACTGATTCAAACCCTGAGTTGTCTTATTCCAAAACACAAGTTCTTAATGGCATATCATGTTGTGTCTTCCACATACAGCAATTTATATGGAATCAACAAAATACAGTATATATATATATATGTCATCTCTCTTGTTAGGGAAAGATTAGTGTGGTAGTACACAGGCTTTTCTAAAAGAGGGGGTATTTTGCATATATTTAACCACTATTCCTCCCTCAATATCATTTCTCCAGATTGAGATTATTTTTTAAAAGGTCACAGAAGTTAAACACAAGATTATATTCCCTAGTAAATGATTACTTGAAAACTATTATAAGGTATTCATTGAGCAATGTATTCGGGGATTAATAATCTTCCACGAAGCTGAACAGTCTAAAAATAAAAGCATCTGGAACTGAAGAACATCCAATGTATATGAGGAGAGAAGCCTTAAGAGTGTCTCCAGGCAAGCCAGTCAAAATTAACCTCAGATAATGGTTTTGAATTTACTTTGCTGCACAGTTGACTTAAGAATGAGCTCTCACAAAGTTCTGTTTTATAAAGCTTGGCTGAATTCATTTTACCTTGAGCAATTTTGAAGGCAGGTATAAACTGATGCCTGCTTGAGCCACATAAAGATCTTAGTAAAGTCCATGAGGAATTTCAAAGGAAAAAAAGAATGATCAAGAATGTCAAATACCCACAGAAGAGTTTAATTAAGATAAGGCCTAAAGAGTGCTCAACGTACTTAGTAGTAAATGTCATTGATAATTGATAACCTTAGCGAGAAAAGTTTCACTGGGAAGTTGAGTACAAGAGTCTGATTTAAGTGGGTTAAGTAGTGAATGGGTAATAAAAAGGTAGTTTGGGAGCAAAGGTTTCCTTTTTAAAGCTTGCTATAAAGAGTTGTGGAATCATGGCAGAATTTTTTTTTAAGGTCTTAAAAACTTAAACACATTTATATGCTCAGGGAGAGAAACTGATTGGAAAGGAAAAGATACACAGTGAACTAGAAATGTGATGTACTTACTTTGCTAGAAAGACATAAAGGGTCAGTCTTTACCATATAGAGATAGGATTTTACTTTGCATAGGCAGAAATTGATCTCTTTGGAGAAGGCAAAATGAAGAAACAGGGATGGATACACAGTAAGATAAACTGGTGGATGAGCCTAAAGACTTCCCTCATAGGAAGCAAGGTTGTCATCTGGTTTTGAGAAGGAAAAAGGTGAGGTTAAAAGCATTAGAAAATATATTTTTAAAATTTTATGTTGGTATTAAAAAAAAACTTACTATGGATTTTGTTAGTATTACTCCCTTGACTTTTTTTTAAAGAATCTTTGCAATTGAGAATATGATAATCAAAGTGGTAAAACCCATCAGATCCTTTATTCCACAATAACCACTAGTAGAGTAAAGGCTAATGGTTAAAAATCTATGATTTTTTTGGAGCTTTAGTTTTTTTTTTTTAAAGATTTTATTTATTTATTCATGAGAGACACTGAGAGAGAGAGGCAGAGACATAGGCAGAGGGAAAAGCAGGCTACCTGCAGGGATCCCAGAACCCGGGGATCACAAAATGAGCCAAAGGCAGATGCTCAACTGCTGAGCCACCCTGAAGCTTAATAGGGAGTTGTGCTTTCTGGACCCTATAATGGTTCAAGATGAACAGTTCAACAGTGTTCACCCAAAGCTATGCATCCATAAATTGGTCACATATACAATAATGAAATGGTATTCTATTTGTACACTTTTCCTTGCCTATAATAACTTCAGAAACTCTATTACAAAGAGCAATGTAAAAGAAAACAAGATTTTCAGCTCTTGACTACAGTGTCAGTAATATAATGAGTACATTCCATAAAAGTTTTAGAGCTTAGAAAAGAAGAGAAAACAGAGATACAGAGAGTTGAAGAAAGAAAAGTGAAAGCCCTAGAAGTCTGAATAGCACTGTTGAATTGGCTGACAATGTGTGAGACAGTGGAAAGGATAAGCGCTTGAAATCAAAGACTGATGCATTAGGTTTAAAATGTCAGAGGTGGGGTGGTGAAAATACAAACCAAGGTCTTATGTATAATCATGGTTGTTAACACTAAGTGCCGCCACTTCATGTGTCCCAGTTCCTAGCTCCCGTGCACTTCTATAAGCTTTTCCCCTTGAGTGTGGGCTTAACCTAGTCACTTGCTTTTAATGCATAGAATATGGCAACAGAGATGATATGCCACTTATATTAGCACCCTCCTCCTCTTCCCACACCCCACTTCTCTTTCTCTCTTTCTCTTTATCTCTCAAAATGTTGTGAGCCACCTTGTCCATGAGGCAATCAACTGTTATCTCAGGCCAAAAGTCAAGAACGACTTGAGACCTGCCAATAACCATGTCAGTGAGCTTGATGCAGATCCTTCCCCAGGCACATTTTGAGGAGGCTGGAGTCCCAGGTGACAACTAAGTGATATAGCCTGTGACAGATCCTGAGCAAGAGGCCTCTTGTCAAGGTTCACCCAGATTTTCAATCCACAGAAACTATGAGTTGATAATTGTTTTTTTAAGCCACTAAGGTGTTGATAACTGGTTATACAGCAAGGAATAAGTACACATGTTGAAAACAGCTGCAATGGAGAAGAGCAGAATAAATAGAACTGATCGGCTAAAAATTCTATGAGGTAGGAATTTTTTAAAAGGTTATCATCATGAGTCATGATGATACTAAGATAAGTGGCCATAATATACCGTAAGAAAAAATATTCCTATCAACCTCGTAACAATTGTGAGGACTATTTTATTTTATTATTATTTTTTTAACTTTTATTTATTTATGATAGTCACAGAGAGAGAGAGAGAGGCAGAGACACAGGTAGAGGGAGAAGCAGGCTCCATGCACTGGGAGCCCGACGTGGGATTCGATCCCGGGTCTCCAGGATCGTGCCCCGGGCCAAAGGCAGGCGCCAAACTGCTGCGCCACCCAGGGATCCCGTGAGGACTATTTTAGATATTGCATTGAGGTCTTAGCAAATTAACACATCAATCAAGAAATATTAATGACTGTCATAATGCTGCTGCTTATTTGAAGGGACTTGAAAGTAATATCTTTTTCTATCTATCTTTATTAGAAATCTACTTGAGATAGGCAAAGAATAATAAGGCATACAGAATATAAAATAGAATTTATTATTGTTAATATTATTGCTTTATTTTATGAATGAAGGTGATACAGTTGAAAGGCAGTGACAGATTCTAATGCCGAATCCCATAGAAAACTTACTCACCCAATGATAGGTAGCTTTGGAATTATTTCAGATATTACCATGTATAGTCAGCTTGAAAAAAAAATCTGTCCTGAAGAACAAAATGTGGGCTCCCAGTAATCTGACTTGTAAAATTAGAGAAAAATAGTGGACTGAGCTACACATTCCCAGGTCTACTCTCAAAGTCACTGACAAAATACCACTCATCTTCCCATAAATAAAGGAGGAAGAAGGAGATATCAAAGATATTCTAATGGTATGTCCTCCATGTGAAAAAAAAAAAACATTAAGAGTGAGCAATAGTTTCCCATTATCCCAACAATGATTATATTTATTTTTGTATGCTGTCTAAAACTAGCATAGACTTTATAAAATTATCTGTTCAATAAATATTTTGAGGAAAATATGAATAAGCAACCCAAACGTTGTAAATTAAAATGATTCATAATAATAAATTAAAATAGCAGGTAAATTCTGGGTTCGCCATAGATGGAAATAAAACAAAACAAAACAAAACTAGAAAGTATGCTAATCCCACCCATTCAACAAAAAATACGAGATAACTTTTAAAAAAGCAAAACTCTTCTTGAACTTCTCAGAAAAAAAAATAAGGACAAGGCAAAATCTGAAATCTAAGGGAAGACAGTCAACTCCAAGGAGTTACCAATCACAAGCATTTGCATACATCCAGAAGATGCCATGTGATATACAAACTGCTACAAATAATGCAGGTTATATTTTCAAAAAATTATTAAAGACAAATGTGGGCCATTATGAGGATACATAAAACCCTGAGAACCTCAGATCCAAGATCCACATTCACTCCCAAGCTATTGTCCATGAACCTAATTGGGTAGTTATGGACTGCATGTTTATGTCACCCCTAAACTTATATGGTGAAGTTCTAACCCTAATGTGATACTGTTAGGGGGCAGGGCCTTTGGGGGTACATTAGGTCCAAAGTAGAGCCTTCATGAGTGAGATTAGTGCCCTTAAAAGCAGAGACATGAGAGAGCTCTCTCACTCATTTTCTCACTCTCTTTCACACACTCTCTCACTCTCTCTCTTTGTAAAGGTACAAAGAGAAGAAGACCAGATGCAAATCAGGAAGTAGGCCATTATAGGACACAAGATATGCCAGCATCCTGATCTTGGACTTTTCTACCTCTCCAACTATGAAAAATGTTTGTTATTTAAGCCCCCAGGCTATGATGATTAATTATAGCGGCATGGAATGACTAAGACAGCTATGCACGAGGAAGATGGAATCAGGATGAAGGGCCAGAACAAGAATCTCTTGTTGTATAAACCTAGAGGAAGGGAGCAGCACATGCTGTGGGAAAGACACACCTCAGAAGGATCCTCTTTACTTTCTTCCCATGAGGCAAAGCCTCAAGATACTGGGAGAAGAATCGCAAACACTGTTGCCTTTGGAACTCAGGCTAAGGTCCACTGTAGCCGAGAGAAGGGATCAGAAACGTACTCCCGCTACTCCTAGGAGGTGAATGAGGAAATCTAGCTTCAGTCCATTCAAGTCACCCTACAAGTGGAGCACAGAGAGGACCATTGAGAAAACCTCACCTTCATGACTCAGGGATACAAGGTCTGCCTGAGTCTGAGGCTAAATCAAGACAATAGGAAATTTACTGTAGGCCCGTCTCCACCCCAAACCTTAGGCTAGCAAGTACTAAATGACAACACAATTTACCACTGAGGAAATTTAGAAGCATGAGTAATCTTCTCGAAGAGTAGTCACAAAGGGAAGACCTAAAACTGAGGGTAGAGCAACATCCCTGAAATTCTTAAGCAATCCAACTCCCACACTAAAAACAAGGTAACATTAGAGGAATTTGAAGCCTGTGGTAAGGTGCAAATAACCATAGCAACAACAGGACCAAACCCAGATCAATTCTGAAATAGACTGACTCAACAACCCACAGTAAAAACCTGGCAGAAAAAAGAAATGTGTCTGCATGCATTGATACGATTTTCCTAAGTGTTTTAAGCTTACAGAAAATATCCAACTTCAACCAAAACTTACAAAATGCACAAAGAAACAAGAAATGGATGTACCATCAGTAGAGAAAGTAATAAACAAAACTAGTCTTAGATAGGTCCCAGTTGTTGGAATTATCAAAGACAAAAACTTTAAAAATAAACACTCCAGTGAAAAAGGTGAACATGTATATAAGAGATGGGCATTTCAGTACAGAATGGAAACGATAAGAAATAAATGAGATAGTGGGAGGAAAATGTGATTTTTCAGTCATAGAACACTACATGCTAACTGATGCACTCTTCCCTGTAGAACCACTCGAAACACTTAAGGATCTCATCTGAAAATATCTTGATATAATTTGTTTTATTTGGTCGGGGGTCTTTATTCCTTTATATGATGAAACAATAGTATGAATTTCAGGGTTAGTCAAACAAAATGTCAGCTCTCAGAAACATTTCTAAGTGTGTGCATATTCTGTGCCCATCTCTCTCTCTCTCAGTGCATATGGTCCACCTGGGACTGCCTGTCAGATTTCCCACACCCTACTTGCCTCAGAGTGATGATTTTCTAGGGTGACTGAGAGGTCCTCTCTTCCTTTTGTGAACCAAATCAAGCAAATTAGGGTTTTTACTGAGATCTGATACATATTTTATGGGAAAGAGAGGGTCTTTATTCCTCTAGGATCACTAGTTAGAAGAGGGTTATGCAATCTTGGATCTTCCAAACTTTCTTTGCCCACATGTGGAATGTAACTGAAAAAGAAATAGCCATAGGAAAGTAACGCCAAATAGAAGGAGAAAATGAAAAAGGTAATTTTACAAAATTTTTTCTGGGGTCTTTATTTCTTGGCTTGCCAGAAAAAGCCTTCATTTGAATACAGACTTGGAATAAGCTTGATAGTTCAAATAAAATTACAAAAACTATGGAAATTATTTTTTAATGTTGGAAAATTTTAGCAAAACAGAAAACATACAAAAATAGAAGACAAGTACCTTTTACTAAATAAAAATGTACAGATTTTAAAACATACCAGAAAACAAGAAGTTGTATAATGAGTATAAACATTTGCTACAAATATGAAAAGGATTTCATTTCCACAAATAATATTCCTGATATCAACAATAATGAAAAATGTTAACTACACTGGAATTTAAAATGGAACATGAAAATGTACAAAAAGTTATAACACATAGCAGGTAGCTAGCTACTCAAGATGTAGGGAGATTTGATAGGATAGATGACTTAGAAGCTTTTTCTATTTGCAAAACCAAGTATACTTATTAAGAGAGACAAGTCAAATAGTTTAGCATATCATCCATTATTAACCTGGTAGTACATGGTATAATTTATTTCCCATAAAGCTAACTATAATAGTCCCTTATATAAGCCAGCCTCAATGATTGCTATTAAATTAGTGTCACCAACTAGTAGATTACACAGTTTGAAACACTTCTGCTGATTGTTCCACGGCATTACTGTTTATATGAAACCTTAATATCTGCTAAACATAAAAGTAAAGCTAAAATGAGATTATATAATTAAGAAATTCATCCTAAAGATTTCCATTTAAAGACAAATTAATTATATGCATTATTTCATGATGTCTAATAAATATGTCACTTTCATAGAAAATTGCCTAATAGTTTTTAAATTTAAATGGAAAGATAGGGATCCCTGGGTGGCTCGGCGGTTTAGTGCCTGCCTACGCCTAGGGCCATCCTGGAGTCCA
The DNA here is from genome assembly GCF_011100685.1 of Canis lupus familiaris. NCBI lineage: Eukaryota > Metazoa > Chordata > Mammalia > Carnivora > Canidae > Canis > Canis lupus. The sequence goes on from NW_023330402.1 coordinate 187,532, forward strand.
GGATCGAGTCCTGCATCAGACTCCTGCGTGGAACCTGTTTCTCCCTTTCTGCCTGTCTCTGCTCTCCTCTCTCTCTCTCTTCTCTCTCTGTCTCTCATGAATAAATAAAATCTTTTTAAAATTTTAAAAAATAAATGGAAGATAAAGTATAAAGTCAAAAATACCAAAGATTACTTTGTTTAGATCAGAACATACACACTAGCTATTACAGAATATAAATCTGAACATGCTGAGTCGTGTGTGTATTATTAGTGTGACAGGACACTCTAGAAAAAAAGTACAAAAAAAAGAAAGAAAACTCAGTGGTGACATAATACATTGGTGTAGAATAGTGTGTTTAGAGAAATAAAAGAAAGGCCTTATGATAGAAGTAAATGAAAAGAGCTACTTTTGCATAAAAAATGGGATTATCAACAATACTTCAAAAAAGTGTGGCAGTTATGTTTTACGTCACAATTTTGCTTAGTATCATGCTTAGAAATATGCACTCTCCTATTAGTGCAGCCACTCATTGAAATGATAACTTGGAAAGTCACTGTTAGAGCATTAAAAGTTAGGTCTAGTTCATTGCAAAGATTTCTTCACTTTAAGAGAAACAACATTTTCCATAACACTAACTGCATCTTATTAGATTTGGGCTTTATAAACAAATTCCAAAATTATTTGAGTGTATTTTCTATATATGCTATGGCCAATTTTTAAAAATTTATTTTAAATCAAATATTAAATTCTAACATGTGAAAGATATCCCACTGATAATTTTAAAATACTGCCTCATCTGAGTACAGTAAATCATCCTTATTTTATGATACATATTTATATAAAACATGTTTAAAGAAATGCATTTATTGTAATCAGTTGTTGAAACAGGATATAAATATTATTTCCATTCAAAATTCATGATAATTCTATCAGAGCTAAGTTTAAACGTACCTTTAAATGTACTGACTCTAATGAATAAACTTTGCCAAAAGTACTATGATTATCATGGAACTATGATTCACATTTTTAAGAAAAATTAAATTCCCTTTAATAAACCTATCATGGAAAAGGAAATATAGATATCAATTAGCGCAACTGATAACATCACAAAAGGAGACAGTCATACACCATCTAGTATCTGATGAAAGAACATAATATGCTTAAATGCTACTTATAATACTACTTAAATAGTCCTGCCCAAATGTTAGACCTGATTCTGTTGAAACCTATAGATCTAGCTACTCATTTTAAAAACACAGAAACACAGATGTCAGAGAAATGTCCCAAAAAGTATGAAGGTGTAATCAATAACATACAGACTGCATATGATCCTATGGGAAAAAGATTTTGTCAACAAATAAATTACAAAACAAAACAGAGACAAAACTTGAAGATAAATGAGTGTAGTGTGAACATGTGCATGTATATATAAATTACAATAATTTTGGTTCAAACAAATAAAGTAATGGAATCTTTAAGACAATGGGAACATAAGAACAATGATTTTTAAAGGATACGGTTTTAAAATTTGCATATGATTATGACATTATGGTTTTTTAAAGAAATTTTTTTAAAGATACATATTTAAGCTTTTACATACGTAAAAGTATGGTTTATAAGCAGTTAAGATATAAATATATAATGTTAGACTTCAGTTGATAATCATTGAAGCTATGTGATGCTTACATGAGGAATCATATTAGTCTTCTTTCATCTAAGTTTTTCATAATAAAATTTAGGGGCACCTGAGTGGCTCAGTGGGTTAACATCTGCCTTCAGCTCAGGTCATGATCCAGGAGTCCTGAGATCAAGCCCCATATTGGGCCCTGCTCAACGGAAGCCTGCTCTCCCTCTCTCTGCCTCTGTCTGCCACTTCTCCTGATTATGTGTGCTCTGTCAAATAAATAATTAAAATCTTTAAAAAAATTAAAAATTATTTTATAGTGCCTATTTATTTTTTATTTTTTAAAAATTTTTATTTATTTATGATAGTCACACAGAGAGAGAGAGAGAGACAGAGACATAGGCAGAGGGAGAAGCAGGCTCCATGCACCGGGAGCCCGACGTGGGATTTGATCCGCGGTCTCGAGGATCGCACCCTGGGCCAAAGGCAGGCGCTAAACCGCTGCGCCACCCAGGGATCCAAATAGTGCATATTTAAAAGACAAAGTATTATAGAGAAGCCATAATAGAGAAATTTATTAATGATTTTTATCTTCTTATTAAGCAGTTTGATTGACTTTTATTATTCAAAATAGATTAACTTATTTTTTTTATTTTTTTAAAATAGATTAATTTATGCTGTTACTTTTCACGTTTGTAAAACCCAAAAATTTATTCTCTTTCAAATGTATAATTAAGGATTTCACTCATTATATTTACTGAAATTGCTTCCAATGATTGCATTTTATTATAATTACTTTTACTAGTAGAGTAATTTTTCTGATTAAAGCATTTGTAGATGTTACTATGATGAAGACAGAAGATAAATGGATATCCAAGAATAATTTATATCTTTGGCCTTCTTATCTCAAATAACTATTTCCAAATTTATGCTCTTTCTCTTCCCACAAAAATGGAATGTTATATAATCAAAGTGAGATCAGTATGAATTCACCAGTTCTGATGATGTTAATAATGAGAAGATAATACCTAAATTAAATATCTGTATGAGATTTAAGGAAAGGGAGTTCCAGGCAGATGAAAGAAAAGAAAGAAAGAGAAAGAAGAAAGAAAAGAAAGAAAGAAAAAGAAGAAAGAAAGAAAAAAGAAAGAAAAAGAAAAGAAAAGAAAGAAAAGAAAAAAAGAAAAGAAAGAAAAGAAAAAAAAAACTCTGAGTTCAGAAAAGGATTAAACTGAAGAAATCAACAAATTCAGTTGTCCAGAAATGAGATAAATGGAAGGAAGAATGGATTCAAGTAAGTTTTGTTAGCAAAAGTCATATTATGATTCATGGTTAGGAATAAGCAAATGTGAGGAAGATTGATGAGAAATGGGGAGGCATGTTCTGGTTGTTGGTGAGGAATTTAAGTTCAGAAAGTAAAGTTTAGGGAGTGGTTCAGGAGAGAAAAATGCAAGTTCAAAAAGTAAAGAAGTAGGCAAACTGAAGTAACCAATGTCAAAATCCTTGAAATAGTCTAGGAAAAGACCCTACTGAGATAGGAAATAAAAACTGGTCAAATACATGATATATTAGGAATTAGAGTAGATATGGTTTGAGGTTGGAGGAAAGAGAAGAAAGAACTGTAAGATTTTCCCACACCTCCTCCACCCAAGCAGCTGCATATACAGTTTCGGGATTTACCAAGACAGAAAAGCTAATAGGAGAGCAGATACGCAGAGACAGAGTATGTAATCTACAATTGTGTTCTTTTCTTTCCTTCCTTCCTTCATTCCTTCCTTCCTCTCTTCCTTCCTTCTTGCCTTCCTTCCTCTCTCTTTCTTTCCTCCTCCCCTCCCTTAAATTCTTTCCTTAGCTTTCCTTTTCTTCCCTTTCTTTTTAATGAAATTTAAAATCTGTATTTTGTACCCAACCCAAAATGTTAAGAAGACAGTTGCATATATAAATCTGAAAAGTTCAGGGGCTCCTAGGTGGCTCAGATGGTTAAGTGTGTCTGCCTTCAGCTTGGGGTCATGATCTCTGGATCCTGGCATGAAGCCCCACCTCGGGCTCCCAGCTCATTGGGGAGCCTGCTTCTCCCTCTGCCTGTCCCTCTGCCTCTCCCCTTGCTCATGGTCTCTCTCTCTCTATCTATCTATCTCTCTGCCTCAATTGAATAAATAAAATATTTAGTAAATAAAATAAAATAAAATAAATAAATCTGAAAAGTTCATGAGAGGAAATGTTCAGGAGTTATACATTTCATATCATTACATATCTGACTTTTTAAATCTGTAAAATGAAATGAGATTCCCTGCACAAAAACGGATTCTTGGAATGTTTTGCAATTTGTAAGTTTGGAAGACAAAACAAAAGCTTTTTAAAGTGAGTGTGCATTTTCATGTCAGGACTTTAAGTATCAGAGGTTATTTTTGTACTTCAAATTAATCTAATAATGCATCATGCTTCACAAGAATGAGTGAATCAATAAACAAGTAAGATGGAAATCCTGAGGAGAACCATTCAGAATAAAGTATTTTTTTTAAGATTCTATTTATTTACTCATGAGAGACAGAAAGAGAGAGAGGCAGAGATACGGGCAGAGGGAGAAGCAGGCTCCATTCAGGAAGCCCAATGTGGGGACTTGATCCTGGGATTCCAGTATCACACCCTGAGCTGAAGGGAGACGCTCAACCACGGTGACACCCAGGCATTCCTAGAATAAATCATTTTAAAAAGATGAGAGAACCTTCTGGCCACAGTATCTTAGCCATCCTCCTAAAATGCCTCAAAAACTGAACACAATATATAAGTTAATGGCTTTCAAAAAAGTAGATAATTTCTGTCAGTGTAGGACAGTGATTTCTGAGAGATACAAATAAGACCTCTATCAACATCTCAGCTGACTGCCTGGAGACAGTGCCCAGGGCACATCCAAAGGGAGTTGCCAGATTGAAGGTAGAAGAATAGGAAAAATAGGAGCAAAAATTTCCCCAGGTTTTATGAAAATCATTTACCCACAGATCCAAGAAGCTCAACAAACTCCAAATACAAGAAATACAAAGAAAGTTACACGAAGGCACGTGATCATGAAGTTTTTCAAAGCTAGAGACACAGAGAAGAACTTAAAAGTAATCAGAGAAAGAGGACACATTATGGATAGAAGAACAATTACAGGATTAAAACAAGGTAATACAAAATATAATAGAACAACAATTGAATGGACTGAAGAAGAAAATTGTCAACCTAGATTTCATATCCAGTAAAAAAGGCAAAACAGAGGCAAAACAAAGGCAAAGACTCAAATATACAGAAACTATAAGGATTCATTACCCACAGATCTGCCCTGAAATATGTTAATAGAAGTTATTAGAATAAAATATTAACACATAACAACCCAGTATGAAGAATACTAAAAATCTGTGAATAAATATAATTTCCTATTTAAATTCCCTTCAAGAATAATTGTTTATAAGCAAATAATAAGAATGTTTTATGGCACTTATGACATATGTAGAAAGAAATGTTTAAATATTACATGTAGCATGGGAAAGTATATGGAAATATTCATTTTATAGTTTACATAAGTTTTAAGTGATACAATATTATTTGAAAGCATAATATGACAAGTAGAAATGTATACTAGGAAATTTAAAGTAATCTATCTCACGCACAAAGAATTACAGTTAATAAATGGACAAAGCAAATAACAGGCAGTCATGAAAAACTCAGTTAATTCAAAAGAAAGTTAAAAAAGAAAGACTAAGACAAAGGTACAAAGAAACCACATACACACATACACAGCCCAAAATGATAGATACAAATCTAACCATATCGTAGCCAAATCAAACTCAAATAGGTTAATCATCCCGTTTAAAAAGTAGAGATTGTCAGTGATGCAGCTATTGAAAATAAAATGTTATAAATTTAAGAGAAAAAATATTATTAGGGATAAAATGATCACTATTTATTGATATCAGCAATTCACCAGAAATAAGCAATCCTAAATGTTTATGAACTTAATAACAAAACTTCAGAATACATAAAAAAGAACTGAAAAGAGAACAAGGCAAATCATAGTAAGTTTTTTTTTTTTTTTTACAAATAACTCACATAAAAAGTAGACAGAAAATCAGTAAGGAATAAGAAAGCTTGAACATTATACTTAGTGGTTAAACACTCAGGACTTTCCTTTAAACAAGACAGGAATGTCTGCTCTCAGCATCCTATTGAGTATAGTACAGAAAATCCTAGACAGAGCAATAAGGCAAGAAAATGAAATAAAAAGATCTACAGTTTGGGAAAATAAAAAAAAAATTAACATGGTGATATAATTGTCTACTCAAAAAACTTCCAAGGACTAGAAGTTGTATATTTTGAACCATCCTGTCATCCCAAAGAGAAAACACACTTGGTCACAGTGTTTGATACTTCTAATGCACTGTTGAATCCAATTTGCTAGTATTTTGTTGACTATTCTGTACCCATGTCCATCAGGCATATTAGCCTATAGGTTTCTTTTCCTGCAGTGTTCTCGTCTTGTTTGGGTATCAGGGTAATGCCAACATCATAAAATGAGTTTGCATGTGGGTGTTCAATTTTCCCAACTCCATTTGTTGAAGAGACTGTCTTTTTCCTTTGGATATTCATTCCTGCTTTGTCAAAGATTAGTTGACCACAAAGTTGAGGGTCCATTTCTGGGCGCCCTATCCTGTTCCATTGATCTGTGTCTGTTTTTGTGCCAGTACCATACTGTCTTGGTGATTATAGCTTTGTAATAGAACTTGAAGTGAAACATTGTGATGCCACAAGCTTTGGTTTTCTTTTCAATATTCATTTGGCTATTCAGAGTCTTCTCTGGTTCTATACAAATTTTAGGATTATTGATGGTATTTTGATAGGGACTGCATTGAATGTATAGATTGCTCTGGGGAGCATAAACATTTAACAATATTTGTTCTTCCAATCCATGAGCATGGAATGTCTTTCCGTTTCTTTTTGTGTTCCTCAATTTCTTTCATGGGTGTTCTATAGTTTTCCAAGTACAGATCCTTTGTTGTGCCTTTATTTTTTAAAATAAGTTTTCCGTCCTTTTTTTTCTGTCTTCTCTCTTCTGGGACTCCTACCATGTATATTGATTTGTTTGATGGTTTCTCATAAGTCCTTTAGACTCTCTTCACTCTTTCATTCTTTTTTTGCATTTGCTTCTCTAATTGATCATTTTAAATGATCTTTCTTCAACTTTGCTGATTTTTTTCCTTCTAAGATTGATCGAGTCTGCTGTTGAAGCTGTTTATTAAATTTGTCAGTTCAGTATTCTTTAGGTACAGAATTTTTGTTTGGCTCTTTTTTCCCCCTTTTTTATATTTCTATTTTGTTCATGCATCATTTTCTGGATTTCATTTACTGTTGCTATGTTTCCTTTTAATGCACTAGGCTCATTTATAGTGATTTGTTTGTTTTGTTTTTCGGTCAGGCAATTTATAGATCTCAATTTTTTTTTTACTGTTTTTAATTTATTTTTTATTGGTGTTCAATTTACTAACATACAGAATAACCCCCAGTGCCCGTCACCCATTCACTCCCACCCCCCCCTCCTCCCCTTCTACCACCCCTAGTTCGTTTCCCAGAGTTAGCAGTCTTTGTGTTCTGCCTCCCTTTCTGATATTTCCCACACATTTCTTCTCCCTTCCCTTATATTCCCTTTCACTATTATTTATTTCCCCAAATGAATGAGAACATATAATGTTTGTCCTTCTCTGACTGACTTACTTCACTCAGCATAATACCCTCCAGTTCCATCCACGTTGAAGCAAATGGTGGGTATTTGTCATTTCTAGTAGCTGAGTAATATTCCATTGTATACATAAACCACATCTTCTTTATCCATTCATCTTTCGTTGGACACCGAGGCTCCTTCCACAGTTTGGCTATCGTGGCCATTGCTGCTATAAACATCGGGGTGCAGGTGTCCCGGCATTTCACTGCATCTGTATCTTTGGGGTAAATCCCCAACAGTGCAATTGCTGGGTCGTAGGGCAGGTATATTTTTAACTGTTTGAGGAACCTCCACACATTTTTCCAGAGTGGCTGCACAGTTCACATTCCCACCAACAGTGTAAGAGGGTTCCCTTTTCTCCGCATCCCCTCCAACATTTGTTGTTTCCTGCCTTGTTAATTTGCCCCATTCTCACCGGTGTGAGGTGGTATCTCATTGTGGTTTTGATTTGTATTTCCCTGATGGCAAGTGATGCAGAGCATTTTCTCATATGCATGTTGGCCATGTCTATGTCTTCCTCTGTGAGATTTCTGTTCATGTCTTTTGCCCATTTCATGATTGGATTGTTGGTTTCTTTGGTGTTGAGTTTAATAAGTTCTTTAGAGATCTTGGAAACTAGCCCTTTATCTGATATGTCATTTGCAAATATCTTCTCCCATTCTGTAGGTTGTCTTTTAGTTTTGTTGACTGTATCCTTTACTGTGCAAAAGCTTCTTATCTTGATGAAGTCCCGTCCCCGAGACACAGGAGCTGCACCAACCTTCCCGGGCGGAAAGATCTCAATTTGTAAGGTTTCTTGTTGGAGATTTTTATTTTTTTCTTTGCTGCGTCATGGCTTCCTGATCCTTTGTGTTCCTTACATCTTTGTGTTGTTGTCTGTGCATATGAAAAAATAGCCACCTCTCCAAGTCCTTATCTACCATCTTTGACAAGGAAAATCTTCACCTGTCAATCCAGGGAGAGATTTTAGGAGTCTCTCAAGCCTTTTCTGTATATATGTGTCTTCTCTGGACTTTTCTATATAAATTACTGAATAAAGGATTGACTGGTTTCTTTTCCTTTTAGGAGCCCATAATCTCTTGTTCCATCTGGTGTCTGACTGCTGTACAATAGGCCAGTATGTTGGATGCATGCTTTATTTCTATCCCTCCTTCCTTGTCCAGGTGTCTAACTCTGTACCTTCTCTCTCTGTTGCTGAGCCAGTCTGGGTACAGTAAGCCACCTGCGCCTTTTCTTTGTTCTGATTTGCTCTCATTAAACTATGCCAGTTCCTTCAGCATTCCACGTAAAAAGAAACAAACTACTTCCTCCAACAGCTCATTGATAGATCAGGGCCATAGCAGGCATACTCAACACTTTATCTCTTTCTTGGGGGAGAAGCCTCAGATTCTATTTTCTCTCAATCTCACAGAGCCATCTCACCTTCCGCAAGCAAGCAGCTTACCATGTTATTTTTTTCTCACCTACCTCTAGGTATCTTATTTTTGACTATTCCATCAACACTCCATGTGAGGCAAGACAGAAACTGGCCCCTCAGGTAGCACAACTAAAAGGCCAGTGTCTTCTATGTTTCACTCTTCTTTTATTCAGGGAGAAGTTTCAAGTTAAAGCCAGCCCCTTTAATCCCTAAAGCCTCAACTCTTTGACCACATGGTCTTTCTGTCTTGACCAAACCCCATCTTGAGCCATTTCCTTAGCATTGGCTACCTAGGGTCCCACCATAAGTCACCTTCCTAGCATACATTATCTGGTGCAATCTGATTGGCTCATGATGAATAATAGACACTCCTATCACTTAGCAAATTCCAAGAGCTTAAAGGTTATGTCCCAAGAACTGAGGATAAAATCCAGCCACATATTTTATTTTATAGATCTTCTACTCAGGGTATGAAAAGGTTGAAATTAAGGTGTTCCCTAAATGTGGACCCTGAATCAAGGAATGAAGCACTTTCAATCTCCTTAGGTTATTTGAGAAATTCATTCATATGTAGTTATGTGACTGATATCCTCTTTTTTTTTGTGTTGTTGTTAGCTCTTGGCTGGAGAGCATTCTCAATGTCTAGTGGCCACTTCTGGGTCTTTGTGACATGGCCCACTCAGCAATATGCCCATTTGCTCCTCAGGCCAAGAGATCAGTCTCTGCTTTGAGTATCTTTTAACATGGGCTCATTTAATTATGTCTGATCCACATAGGGATAACCTCTCTACTGATTATATTAAAGTCAACTGATTAGGGACTTTAATTAGGTCTTCAAAATTCCTTTGACCATATCACAGGAATATTTCTCATCATATTCACAGCTGTTACTGGTACTCAAGTGGAAGAGTTTATAGGGTGGGAATTTGGGGTCTCAATTTTTGCTTGCCACATCTCTGGGAAAAATTTGTCAGTTTCTCATAAAATTAAAAGAGCAATTGCACTACTGGGCTTTTATCCTAGAGAAATTAAAACTCATATTCACACAGAAACCTTCACATGAATATGTATCATCTTTGTTCATAATAACTGGATACAAAAATGCAAAACTCAAATGTTAATTTTTAATTAACTTACCAAAGAGGAATCATATTTAGAGAAGATCTAGCAAAGGAATGAGGATTTCTAAAGGAATAAACTTCATGGGAAAGGACTCATACATGCAACAGGAAAACAGAGCAGTGCCATGGTGATTAACAGGAATTTAAAAAGACTAGTGTGGTTTAACCTCATAAAACAGTGGAAAAATGATGAAAGATTCCTTTCAATACTATAAAACCCATAATTGGCATATAATCAAATAAATTACCTAGGGAAATTTTACTAATTAAAATATAAACACTTTTAATACATCATTTTACTTGTTTAATATAATTGTCTATATATAGTATCCTTGTGAAATATCAATTTACTGTACAATAAAATGTAGCTGGATAAGCTATAGGTTTCATTTTCAACACCTATTGATGACGAGAACCTTGGCATTTTCAACAATATCTCCAAGTACCTAACAGTAATGAATCAGGTGTATGAAAGTATCATGCATGATAATAAAATAAATGTCCCTAATGACCTTTATAATATGTGAAGAAAATAAGGAAGGAGAAGGAGGCAGAAGAAAAGTAAAGGTAAAGGAGAAAAAATATTAAAACTCAAAGTTGAGATAATAGAGATTGGCTAAAGGAAAGCATTTGTTGGGGTTTTTTGGGTTCAATGTTGTTAAGAACATTATAAATGAATGAACTTTTTTCATCACTTATGTGTGCACGTATGCATATACACATACTTGTGTTTTAATATTTCCTAAATTAGAACATGTTCTGTAATCATAGTTGGTTAAAGGAATTTTATAATGAAAATTCTATTTCCTTTACATATGCTAGCTTGGACTGCAATTCTTTTGTTGACAATAATACAAAGAATATGGCAATATCAAATGTTATAAAAGAGATGTCAGTAGCCTAAAAGAACTTTTAAAGAAAATAAAAAGTACATTTTCAGAAATCCTACATTACTGAAGCTCTTCAAATCACAGAGGAAAATACTGTACAGAAAAACACAGATGTGGATACACCAATTAATCAATAACTAGATTTAAAATTCCAGAATATGAATAAAGAAAAGATTTAGGCATATCTTAATGAATTCTTTTCACTTGTTTTTTTAAATTGAGCATGAGGGATAGATGATTAAAAGATATATTTAATTAAATTTAAAAAGCTCTTTCAAAAATATAAAATATACGTTGTGGAAATTTTGTATAATAATTTACTTAGCAATGTTTCTGAATTATTTTTTGTAGCAAGTAAAATAGAAGTGCAATTATACTCTATGGCATTTCTGGTTGTATGAAATTGTATTGGGTAAGTTCTTAACATTTGCAATCCCAGGAAAGGAACAAAATAATCACATACCGTATGTCCAGATATTTGTTATTTACCAAACTATTAAGCAAAACATCTACTATCCTCCCATTTTGATAAATACCTCTTTATTGTTATCAAGAAGGCTCACAGTCTATCCCTTTTCTCTTTCCACCCTCTAGGTCCTTCTTTCATCAGGATGAGCCTCCCATTCACATATGCATATACTCTCTAGGCTGTTTCATCCAAGTTCAGTCTATATTGTAGTCTCTACAATCAACAATTCCCTTTCAACAACCCTCTGAGATTAGAGGTAGATCTAAATGGGTGGTCTGAGCTATAGAAGACTGATTGGCTGTTGAGGATTTAACTAAACTATTCTATTGCTGCCTCAGCATCTAGTCTGTAAACTAAGTGGCTCGCAGGCCCCTTGAACTGACACCAGCCTCTTTCTCAAGTGCATGCCACTGATGACAGCCTACATAGTAACAAGGGTAAGTCTCTGTTAGGACTTTCCCTATGCTGCTGCTGAGGGACAGTCTCTTCAGCCTCTCAACTCCTTCATTTATGCACCCTCGAGATAAGACCATCCTAGAGCTTACCAAAATGTCTCATGGTTAGTTTAAATTGACCAATCCAGCCTTAGCCTGGGAACTCCAAAAGCATTCTACCCACAAATCCTAACAAAGACATGTACCTCAAGTCTGCTGCTTGCTTTCTGCCCACACCCTGCCCTGACCTCCCCATATGGTCACTTAAGGCATGCTGTGTTCTTCCTCCAGTACTGTGAGTAATAAACTTCTCTATTTCACTTTCCCTTGTGGTCTTTGTTAAACTGTGGCTCAGTATTCACCCAAGGGCCTCATTTAACAAATGTTAATTTAAAAAATATCTCAACACTAGCAAGGAAGCTAGCATAGGCCATGGAACCAAACTGAGGCTCATTTCGGGTAGAAGAGAATCTCTAAGGCAGCTATAATGTAGATAGGTGTTCATTAGGTTCAGCACTCTCCCCAGGGGCCTGAAGAAAAGGCTATAGCCAGAGAAGAGCCAGAATGAGTCCCTCATAGAAATCAGGCCCATATCAGAAGCTCTAAGCTCTTCTTGGCCAGGTATAAGGCTGGCACGGTAAGGCAAAATGCTTGAAAATCAAACTGACTTATAAGAAATGTACTTCAAGGCTAACAGGTTGTTTTTTTTTTTTTTTTTTTTTGGCTAACAGGTTGTTGATAAAATGCTGGCATGTTGGTCAAATGATTTTTTAAAACTCCTGATATGAAATAGTGAGTCACGTTTTCACATTTTTTCCTTCCCTCCTTTTATTGTGTCAATAATTCCTTCAAAAAAAAATAATTCCTTCATCTTGCCATCACATATTTGCTATCGCACCTCACAAGTTCCACTGCACTATTTATTGAGAAGAACTCTTCTGAGTTCTTCACTATTCCCATAAAAACACCTTTGCCAGAGAATCTGCAGTAATTCTCCAATTACCTAAGTTATCTAGAGAGTCCAACAAAACTACACCAAATAGTACCATGACTGATTGGCTGAATTTAAATTATGGAAATACTTTCATAACTACTAGATTCATCTATCTGAATATGGAAAGGATTTTTTTTTTTAAATTTTTATTTATTTATGATAGTCACAGAGAGAGAGGGGCACAGAGACATAGGCAGAGGGAGAAGCAGGCTCCATGCACCGGGAGCCTGATGTGGGATTCGATCCCGGGTCTCCAGGATCGCGCCCTGGGCCAAAGGCAGGCGCCAAACCGCTGCGCCACCCAGGGATCCCTGGAAAGGATTTTTTTAAAGATTTATTTATTTATTCATGAGAGACAGACCGAGAGAGAGAGGTTGAGACACAGGCAGAGGAGATGCAGGCTCCTCACAGGGAGCCCAATGCGGGACTCGATCCCAGAACCTAGGATCACGCCCTGAGCCACAGACAGGCACCCAACCACTGAGCCACCCAGGCATTCCAGGATTTTTTTTTAACAAATCAGATTTAGTACATGCTTTTTAGTGAATGAAATTCCTTAGTGAATATAACTGAAGCGAAGGTTTTGTGTCATTAGAAGGAATTATTAAAAAACATAAATTAAAAAGCAATCCCAATGTTCAAGTAAAATTTTGTTGAACATAAAATATTTCTTAATACAATGGTAAATTAAATATCTTTCGTTTTCTTTATTGTAAGTGTGCTGAGTGAAGATAGTATGTAACTACATCTAGATGGCTCTTCCAGTTTATCAAGCTTCGAGATTACCATACTCTAAAATGCTTCCCAAGTGCCATTATTTTAACTAAAATTATTTGATATGTACCTGTACCTTGGACAGTACGCTTTATATCAGTTAAATCTTTACATTAATATCTTTGTATTTTCCTTAATGAGTCCCTTTCAATGTTGAAGAAAAGTGATAAAGGAAAATAAAATGAATTGGAGATAAAAGAAAATGCTTGAGAATGCATGTTCACTCATCAGATTTTATCATTAGCATTACTTTCATTGAATTAAAGGAAAACTAATTTAGTACTGAAATACGCAAATAGCTTGTTTGTGATGTTATAGTTCTACGTCTTACAGTGCTAATTGGCTGCCTGTTGAGCCAAAGAAATCACTGCAGGAAGATCTAATATGTCCGTTACTATTCAACTAACAGTGCTAAAAAAGCTAGCATATATTATATACCCTTACTGCTTCGCACTAAATGTAGTATATAATAGGTACATAATAAAGATTAATGAGAAAAAAAATAGTGAAATGGAGGTCAATATAATAGTCCAATTTTCACAGGGTCTTGGTTACTCTCTGGTCACCAACCTGGCACCTTCAGAAAGTATTGCTTTTAAACCCTTAGAGTACACCTAAGGCACTTAAGTTGCCTTTAGTACACCTAAAAGCAACTTAATTATAACAGTGAGTACCCCCAGATAAATCTAATGAGTGAATGAAAATGCAATTAATATTGATGAGCTACTAGAAATACACACTATTACCAAGTCTTTAATTCTCATACATTAAAGCACAAACTATAATGGAATCCCAGTGAGCTGAAAGAGTTAATAAAGCTTCATACTGCCCTGAAAATCTCCACTTTGGAACAAAACTGAGAATTGAGTTTGAGATTGAATCACCTATTGTAGGAGTGATAAACAGAGGAATAGATCAAATGACTGTTACAGTGTAACCATGAATTTTCTATCCTGTCTTATTTCACAGAAGGTGGGTTATATATCTGGCTGATAGATTCTAGGTTTTTCAAGAAGACACGGGAGATGTTAAAACAAATACTAGAAAAAAGTATGTGAAATAGATTCTGTAATTAATATATCTACAAACAAATGGCTGAGCAACAAGCAAGAAACTCTCAAAGTTAATGATGGAGAAATCAGTCAATAATTATTTCTAGTTTGACTCCATGCCAAGAAACAGAAATCGTTTTAATGAAAAATGTAATAGGAGAAAAAGGAACACTTGAGCAAGCTACATGAAAACAAAAACGTCAGTGCTAGATGTGAAATTATTGATGCAGATAAAGAGAAACTCTTTAGATTTACTCTTTTCTTTGGGTGATAGCTCACAATGCAGGCAGAGTATCTGCAGAATAATGGAAAGAAGAATTTTCTTGTATGCTTGATAGAAACTCAGGAAACTATGTGAGATTGATATAATGAGACAATCTACAATGCCTAGAGAAGAGGTATTGAGCAACGTCAAACCATTAAACAAATCACAGTGGGCTGGATACCCAGAGACCAAAAAACAGCTTTCAGAAAGTCTGATAGAAAAAATAAATAAATAAATAATAATAAAAAAAAAAAGTCTGATAGACTTTATGACTTGGCTAGTGGCCAAGGCACTGCACATGAAAGATGACTGAGATAGGTTTGATACTGAATTGCATTTGTGAAAGGATAGACAAAACTAATTCAGGAAGACATACAGAAATCCACGAGGAAGTAGATTATAGACAGAGACAATATTTCATTTGAAAAACACAAATCTGACAAATGAAACTAAAGGGATCACTAATCATACCATCCCTTTAAGAAGAAAGAGGAAAAAAATTAACGAATGAATTTTAAAAATTCACCCATAGATGGAATATATAACACTGTGCCCGGTGCAATATCAATCACTTGCTATTACTTAATTTTAGCAATACTTCAATAAGCCACTTTATCTTTTTTTTGTCATCTAAAGAAACTGAGGTTTATAGACTTCATCTCCATGAGAAATATATTTTAAAGTAAACTCAAGTAGCCTTCATCTCTACTTACTACTAGAGCTGTACCTAAAATTGTCCTTGACGATTCAATGTCATAGTCTTCTCTACTTTTTATCACACTATTTCACTCAAACCCTTCCTTTCACCACTTGTGTTTATCAGTTCTATTGTTATACGCAAGTCTTTGAAATAACAATTTTTCTAATTTAACAACCCGTTTATTGTTTGACTTTTTTTTTTCTTGGCCAATGCAGACAATACAGTTCACCATTCCCATCACTTTCTTGATGATTTAAAAAATTCTCTTTCCCCTGAGATAAATCGTCCCTCATCTTCCAATTCTGAATTAATCCTACCATAATCATTCCCATTTCTTTTACCCAGGATTCTAACCCCTATCTTGGCAAATCATCTAACTCTACCAATGGACATCAATGAAGATTCAAGGACTCCAATATCGATAATCTTTCTACATTCTTCCAGTTTCCTAGACAGCTTTGTAAAATGTTTATTGACAGCAGTTTTTCTGAGACTCTCACACTTCCCCAGTCACCAGGGGTACTTAACTACCTACAACCTTAACAGCATCTGAAATAACTTTTCTTATTTCTCTGCTGCCTCAGAAAAAGATGTAGTTTTTCTGTTTCTTGTTTTTGTTTTGTTTTTTTTTCTCCTTAAATCAAAAGCTAATCCTATTTTGTTTTTCTGGCTTGGGTTACTAAAGTCTGTTTCATTTTAAAGATGAGATGCATTTAGCAACCCAAATCTCAATTATATGGTATATATAATATTTGTAATTCTGCAAGAAGAGAGGCATGATGTTGCATAATAAATCTCCATGAAAATGTGTAATATGTGTCTAGACATAATAAAATATTGTGTAGGTTTATTTAATGAATGCATAAATAGAAAAGGTAATTTAAAAGAAGTATTTCACAAAGATAAAAAGGAAAAAGTCACACTCTAAATTCATGTACTCATGCTCCTTGGTATAGGTATAAATTTATTTGTATAGACTGCATTAAATAATACCAATTACAACTATCCTTTATTAAAAACATCAAACATTCACATATTCCTCTTTCTAAATTACAGAACCACAGTTCATGGTCCCTTTCTTTTTATTTCTTTATTTTATTTTTTACTTTCTGTGACAAAACAATATTATTATATGCTGCACTGAATTTTTTATAAATCAGTAAATCATTAGAGTTAGCTGAGATATTTTAAATATTGTATTTAAAAGGAGGACAAGTCTTATCATTACCAAATTAAATCAGCTTTTCCTGGTCTCCAGTGATATCAAGACAAATTAAATTGTGTTATTCACAACTTTCTAAGAAACAGATTTTTAAAAGTTCTGCTTTACTCTTCCATAAAATCAATTATAATTACTTCTTGGATTTGCATTTGATTTAAAGTTGAGTAAAGCTTCAACAATTTTCCATGAAGTGATTTGACATAATATTAAATGATTTTCCACTGTGTACAATTATATTTTCCTTAATAAGACCTAATAGTAATATGTTCAATATGTACCTCATTATGATTCTGAAATCCTATACTTTTTAAGGGCAGAATATAGCTATTAACTTGATAAAGACTTTAAAAGAAAATAATTTACTGAATAAATATAGATTTCACACTTCCCCTATTTCAGTAATATTTTATTATCAAATATTAAATATGAATTCCTGAGTTAGGATGTGCATTCTAATTTAAAGGTAAAAAAGACGTTGCAAAATTTCTAGTCAACTTTTCAGGAAATGATTAGAAAATAATACGTTAAAAGGGAAAGAAATAATATGAAAACCCTGAAGGTGAGGAGAATTTAGCATTTGATCTTATGGTATTAATAAAGCTATATATAATAAGGCCGGTCTTTTTTTAAATAAAGATTTTGTATACAGAAGTTAGATGAGGACAATATAGCAAGAACAATTCATCTTAATGTTTTTAAACGGACCCAGACCTATAGGCCCCCTATATTTTCAAAGTTTGATATATATTTAATTTTAATATTAAACTATTGGTTTATTGATCTCTTGGAAAATTGCATCCTCTAGCACCACTGCTACTTTAAATAGATTTGAAATATATTTCTAATCAATTTCATTCAGGTAACCTTTAATAGTTTAAACAGGTTAATTTTTAATGTCATTTATATTTGAAAGGAGCTCAAAATATTCGACTGTTAAATATTTAATAATATCATTACAAAACATTTAAGTAATTCAAGGCAAGACCCTAGAGGCATAGGGACCACTATTTCTGGCTCTTGAAACACCAAACAAGTCCATTGAGATTTATGCATTTTTTTCATGATTTAATAATGTGGTTTAAGTTGTTGCTAGCTTTGCAAAAATATAGTGTAGTAGCACAGATGTGACTGTTAATTAAAAAGTCTCTTGTCAGAGCAAATGGGTTTCTGGGTGATGTTTTAAGCAAGATTATGTCATTTAGAAAACAATTCTGGAAAAAAAAAAAGAAAACAATTCTGAGTACACAAAATCCTGAACTTATAAACATTATGTGCCTAAGAGACCACTACTCTTTTCTGTCCCTAACCACCATGCTGAGTGAAGAAAAGTAATTTACACACAAGTATTTTTACATATTTTGGTAATCTCATACTCTTTTAATTCAACGATGTTACTTTTTTAAAGATTTATTTATGTGAGAAAGAAATGGGGGGAGGGGCAGAGGCAGAGGGTAAGAGAGACTAAAGCAGACTCCTTACAAAGTGCAGAGCCCAACACTGGCTGGGTCTCAGGATCCTGAAATCATGACCTGAGCCAAAAGCAAAATTAGTTGCTTTAACAACAGCGCTACCCAGGCACCCCAAGACAACCATATTTCTGCCAATGCCAAGATTTATCTTTAGTTTTTCACATTGTAGCTTTGTAATCTTAAAAACAAAAAAAAGCCAACAACGTAGGTGACAAGCACCTTTGCGTCTTTATATCAATTTTATTGTCAGTGAAAATGGAAATGGCTAAAATTTGCCAAAATAAGATTTCATAAATAATTGATGGCATTTTACATAACTTAAAATGTAGGAAGAAATTAACATGCCCTTCTAAATAATCAGAAAAATACTTAGATTTAAATAAAACCAATTCAAACATTGATTGAAGATATTTTGTGCATGAGGTATCATAAATTATTTTTCCAAAACCATCAAATTTCACCATTTTTTCTAAATCATGATGAAAAGTATTTAAATCACATACATTGGAAAAATTTATCAATATATATTCACAAGAGAATGAATGATCATTAATATAAATGTAGGTAATTTTATATAACCTCCTGACATATCATAGATTTTGTAATTTACCAGTTAAGACACTTTGTTTTCCAGCTTATGAAAGTTCCCATGGAATAAACCAAGGAATTTCTCAAACTGTTTGACACATAAAGGAGTATGCTAATAGTGACATTATTCACTTAGACATATACAAACACATTCACATATACTGACACATGCACACATGTACACATTCACTCACAGAGACATGTGAGTGTACATTTGAGTTTTGTACATGTAGAAAACTCAAATGTATGGAATATATATGCATGTATGGGTGGCTGTGTATAGTTAAAAGTATACCCTTGTGAAAATACATTAGAAATCTGGGAGCTGTTTACAAGGCTTCAAATCTATCACTTCACTAATAAGATTTTTATTCTCTTTCCTGGAAATTCTTTCCAATTTTTTTAAAGATTGTATTCATTTGTTCATGAGAGACACAGAAAGAGAGGCAGAGACACAGGCAGAGGGAGGAGCAGACTCCATGCAGGGAGCCCGATGCAGGACTTGATCCCGAGACTCCAGGATCAGGTCCTGGGCTGAAGGCAGAAGCTCAACCGCTGAGCCACCCAGGGATCCCTCTTTCCAATTTTTTATCTAATTTTCATATAATTTCTTTGTCTTTTATATAATTTTTTTCTCAAAGAACTTTTAAGTTTTTGTTTTAAATGTTCCACTGTGTCATTAGTAAGTATAATGCTTAGCTTAGGGTTTCATTAGAATGCTTGAATAAGGGATCCCTGGGTGGCGCAGTGGTTTGGCGCCTGCCTTTGGCCCAGGGCGCGATCCTGGAGACCCAGCATCGAATCCCACGTCGTGCTCCTGGTGCATGGAGCCTGCTTCTCCCTCTGCCTATGTCTCTGCCTCTCTCTCTCTCTCCCTCTGTGACTATCATAAGTAAATAAAAAAATTTTAAAAAAAGAATGCTTGAATAAGAATGTAAGTGACTTTATTAACTTTTTTGGAAAATACCAGCCATCATATGCTTAAATATTCTCTACTCCTAGTCTGTCATCTAATATATCTGCTCAGACATAAAAAGTCAAAAGGAAAGTCACCTAAGATGTGGGAAGTTGGGGCACCCGGGTGGCTTAGCAGTTGAGCATCTGCCTTCGGCTCAGGATCGAGTCCCACATTGGGCTCCCTGCATGGAGCCTGCTTCTCCCTCTGTCTGTGTCTCTGCCTCCCTCTTTGTCCCTCAGGAATTAAAAAAAATGGAGGGGGAAGTTACGGGGTTCTACCTTCTTGAACTAAATTATTACTACAGAAATTTGGAATTCTTCTGCATCGGTTTGTCTCCTCTGTTGATTAATTCATCTGATAATTTATTTATATCAGCATACACTCACAAAAATTTAAAATCTGTGTGAAATTCAACACTACTTTATTTCTTGCATTGTGTATACTGACTTTCTTCCAGAGCACAGTACAGGATGAGTAAGAAAGAGTAACTTTATAGTGGAGAAATCTGACAAAAATCATTTCTATTAGGTGATCAAGGTCAATATCAATAGTGACAAGTCATGTTGATAGTATGTACACTTGATATGACATGTTGGAAATGATGCTTTACCTCCATGATCTTCCTCCACAACACATAACCTCAGTCTACTCTCATAAAAACATTATACAAATCCCAACAGATAGACATTCTACAAAACACTTGTCCAGCAATTTAAAAAACTGATAAGGTCCTCAGAAACAAGGAATGTCTGAAGAACTGTTACCGTGGAGTCTGGAGAGACATGAAAATGGAAATGTAATATGGTATGAGATCCTGGAACAGAAAAACTCAAGTTATGTAAGTTGGTAATAATGCATCAGTACTGGTTCATTAGCTATAGCAATGTACCATGCTATAATGTAAGATCTCACCATAGAGGGAACTGGATCTGAGGTATGTGGACACCGTACTATATACGTATTCCCCATATTTTTAATTCAAAAATGTCCTAACCAACGAAGTTTAGTTTTTCTGGAGTTTTGAGATAGAATTGACATATAACATTGCGTTAGTTTAAAGTACACAAATGGTGATTTGATACTTGTGTGTATCGTGAAATGATGACCACACTAAAGTTGGTTAAAACCTCCATTATCTCACATAATTACATGTGTGTGAGAGAGAATCTATTCTCTTAGTAACTTTGAGTAACTTTCAAGTTACTAAAACTTTCAAGTAACTTACTTAGTACTTGAAAGTACTTGAAAGTACTAGCTTTCAAGTAACTTAGTAACTCTTAGTAACTTTCAAGTATTTAATGTAGCAATGTTAACCATAGTCACCATATTGAACCGTTCACTCTCCAATAGTCATCTTCTAAATGGAAGTTTGTACCCTTTGACTGACATATCAACAGTTCCTCCACTATTTTCAGTAGTGGCTGTACCAATGTACAATCCCAACAATAGCACACAAATGGTCCCTTTACTCCACTTCTTTGCAACACTCATTATTTCTTCTCTAAAAGGCAACCATTTTAACAGATTTGAGGGGATATATCATTGTGGTTTCATTTGCATTTCCTTGATGTGTGATATTGAATATCTTTTAATATATTTTTTGGCCACTTGTATGCCCTCTTTGGAAAAGTGTATTCGCATCTGTCCATTTTACAAATCATAGTATTTGAGTTGCTTTGTTTCTGCTATTATATTTTGAACATATTTTACTATTTCAAATAGTAACCCCTTAACAGATAGTTTACAAATATTATATCCTTACAAAAAAAAAACTACATAGTTTTTTCCCCCATTGTATTGTTACTTTTTCTTTCGCTATGATAAAATTTCACATATTCCATTTATTTATTTTTGCTTTTCTTGCTTGTGTTTTGGGTGGCATATTCAAAAATCATTGTGAAACCGATAAAGCTTTTCCTTATTTTTTTTTATTAAGAGTTTCATAGTCTTTAATCCATTTTGGGTAGTTTTTGTGAGTGGTGTAAGATAGGAGTCCAATTTAATTCTTCTCCTTGATTATCCAGTTTTCCAAACACCATTGATTGAAGAAACTCTACTTTCTTCATTAAGTATCTTGGCTGCCTTGTCAAATATTAGTAAACTATATATCTGAGGGTTCATTTCTAGGATCCCAATTTTGTTCCATAGTCTACGACCTATTTTTATGTCAGTAACATACTGTTTTGATTATGATAGCTTTAATATAATTTCAGATCTGCAAGTGTGGTGCCCCTGGCTTTGCTCTTAATTCTTAGGATTACTTCGGCTATTCAAGGTCATCTGTGGTTCTGTATGAATTTTAGAATTCTCTTTTTATTTCTAGGAGAAAAATCCATTGGAATTTTGATTTGTCTGAGGTAATATGGTTATTTTTTTTTTTAATATGGTTATTTTAATATCAGTTCTTACAGTCCACAAACATGGGGTTGGATCTTTTATTCATTTACAACTTCTTCATTTCTTTCATCCAAGTCTTCCAGTTTTCAGTATACAGGTTTTTATTGTTTTTGATGCTACTGTAAATGAGTTTCTTTTCTTTATTTCTTTTTTCAGATATCATGTTGTTAGTCTACGGTAACACGGCTAATTTTTTATGTTGATTTTGAATCCTGCAATTTTAATGAATTTGCTATAATAGCTTTTTGTGGAATCCTTAGAATTTTCTGTATCTATAAGATCATATAATCTTCAAACAGCAAATATTTCTTCTTTCTTTCTGACTTGGATATTTCTTTTTCTTATCTAATTGCTCTGGCTGGAATATCCAGAACTAGTTGAATAGGAGTGGTAAGAACAGATATCCTGTCTAACTACTGATCTTGTATAAAAACGCTTTCATTCCTTCTTCATTGAGATGTTAGCTGTGCGCTTGTCATAAATGGCCTTAAATATATCACATAGAGTTGTGGTATGTTCCTTCCATATAATTTATTGAGAGTTTTTGTCATGAATGGATGTTGAATTCCATCAAATGTCTTTCTTTCTGCATCTATTGAAATGATCATTTTCAACTTTTATTCTATAAACGTGTATCACATTGATTGATTTATGTATGATGAATCATCCTTGTATTCCAGGGATAAATCTTACTTGATATGGTGTATGACTTTTAATATCCTGTTGAATCCAGTTTCAAAT